>NC_087214.1:49349369-49354369 GCF_015104395.2 Macrobrachium nipponense
CAGCTCCTTTCCACTCTTATGAACCACCTTCGTAGACAGGTTAGCGCTTTTGAAAGAGAAACAGATTTGCTTCTCTTCTAATAGGGGACCTCATCTTGATACACTACACTTTGATTTGCGTTTAAAAAGCATTTGGGATTTTTTATTCGTTATTGGATGTGATTTTACTTGATGAAATTGATTTGTAAAACACAAATACACACGTGTAAGTTCATCCTTCTCTGCAAATTTTCGGTAAATACCAAAACAATGAGAGCACAACAACGACAAATGAAAAGCTGGTCTACTGAGAAGTACATTATTCTGGCCTTATATACTTGGCCTCAAGAGTGCTGAAAATCTGGGATGATGTAGGCCCTGTCATAAGCTTTCTTAAGGACCATGTAACCAAACCACCTCGTCATACTTCCCATGGCTTCACTCGTTATTTTACGAACAATCGCCATTTTTTTCATTTGATCACTTTCAATGCTTTCCAGGAATGACACTCCCAAGATTCATCTCAACATTCTCACCTCTGTCTTTTCCGGAATTCCCTCCTTCTTTCTTTGCATAGCCAGGGTTTCTGCATCTTACAGCAGCACTGGTCTAATCAATTTTTTTTAGACCTTCATCCTAGTCTAAAAGGAATCTTCTCATCAAGTTAATTACCCCTGAAACCTATTTCCACGTAGGCCCAGGCTGCTTTAATGGTGAGCTGGAAAGCTCGCATCCACCCTCTTCACCTAATCTAATCCAGCCTTTCCTAACCTTACATGAGGCTCTTCTCTTTCGTCTCTGATGCTTAACGCTACTTCTGTTTTAGCAGTATAGACTTCAAGTCTCATCTTCCGAAGCCCTCATGCAACGGCCTCTACCTCCCTTGCAATTCTGCTTCTCTTTCTGTTGTTACAACCGGTTTATCTGCAAACAGCAGATCCCAAAGCAAATTTTCTCTCAGCTGCTCACTCAGCATAAATTACGACAACAAAGAGGAATGGACTTAAAGCTGATCCTTGGTGTAATCCAACCTTGACTTCATAGGCAGGTCTTACCGCATTTTTTCCATTGTACTCTTATTTGCTAACATACGCACACATATACTATATGTACACACACACACACACACAGATATATATATATATATATATATATATATATATATATATATAAATTATTCGTATTCAACATAATTTGGAATAAAAAAATAAAATCCATGCACAACAAAAACAAGGTGTTATTACGCGTGATAACATTACCTATTTTCATTTACTATGGCTCTTATCATAAACTTTAATGAAAATTGGTTTTTGGAATAGACCCTAATATAGTCTAAGCTACATCTTCAATAAAAAAAAATTATTACGCACAGATACAAAACTAGATAGATAGAGAGAGAGAGAGAGAGAGAGAGAGAGAGAGAGAGAGAGAGAGAGATCCTAAGACGCTAAAGACGAGCGCATAATTGAGACGCGAAGATTAATTAAGCCCTGAAAGTTTTCAATTTGTGTCTTAGAGAATTTCCAGAAATCGGCCATCATTAGGAATTCTCATTGTGCGGAGAAATTCTTCATTCATAAGAAGATTTTACAAAGCGTCTATCTTACTTCTGAACTTACTAAGACAATTGTCTCGCATCTAAGGAATTTGAGAGATTTGTTTATTGAACCACTCTTATTCTAATTGTACATTCCCTCTCTCTCTCTCTCTCTCTCTCTTCTCTCTCTCTCTCTCTCTCTCTCTCTCTCTCTCTCTCATAAACCTATTATACATTCTAAGAAGCATTCACTGGTTTTTAAGTCTGTATGATCTCTCTCTCTCTCTCTCTCTCTCTCTCTCTCTGTTCGAAACTTGTGGAACTCTGAATATTTCCATTAGCTAAATCATTACGTCATAATACTACTACAGCAGTTTTCACAACCAGTTTATAAAGATCGCGCGGCCCCAGGTAATAAGACTGTATTAATTTTTGTTATTAAACGAAACCAATTATGAAGCTCCTTTGCATTAATATGGTTATAGTAAAATACTTTAATGCCTATTTGTAAACTCTCCAGCTAACAACCCATTTGCCTTCTTTTCTGAATGGCACGTGGGCCGAAAATGTTGTTGAAGATTAAGCCAGCCTTATGCCAGAACGTGCTCCTGCTACAAAAGCAACCCAGAAAATTGTTGGAACGATTGCCCGATTGTCTCGAGAAAAAAATGACTGCTTTGTCCCTCTTTCCTCCGTCAGGAACATTTGAATATCAATTTAGGGTTGTTCTGTGGGGATGTGTGTTCATTGTGAATAATATTAATAATAATAATAATAATAATAATAATAATAATAATAATAATAATAATAATAATAATAATGTTTAAAGGGTCACACAATAATACAAAGTGTTAGGAGTCCGTGTATAATTTTTAAGACTTTACAGAAAGCTTTCGAACCCTTCCTGGGTTCATCTTCAGTCTAAATGAACAATAGAGGTAAATTTAAAAACAAGAGTCGTTGAAGATCATTGACGAACGGTCGTTAGCTCGTTAATGGGCCAGGTGAAGAAGAGGGCAGTTAACGACCGTTGTCAACGATCTTCAACGACTCTTGTTTTTAAATTTACCTCTGTACATGTTGTAACTTATTGTTCATTTGGACTGAAGATGAACCCAGGGAAGGGTTCGAAAGCTTTCTGTAAAGTCTTAAAAATTTTACACGGACTCTTTAACACTTTGTATTATTGTGGACCCTTTAGAACATTATATATACTCTCGCGATAGAGTTTTTTTCTCTTAATAATAATAATAATAATAATAATAATAATAATAATAATAATAATAATAATAATAATAATAATAATTATGTTTTTCTCCCGCGAACTAATCAACACTGTTCTCCATAGGCCCCAATCTAACAAAGACCACTTGAGTCCATTCATCAATGCCCACTAATATCGAGCTAATGCCCAAATAAGATATTCTTAATTATAACCAATCTCTAATGAGGCATAAAAACTGCAAACAGGAAGTTATAAACGTGTCATTTTTGTTCATAAGCCACAAAGAAACATATCTAAGATACTTCCGAGACGATTAAGAATGTCCCCATCGAAGTGATTGATTGATTGATTGATTGATTGATTTATAGATTTTAGGCACACATGCCAAGCACTAGGCTAACTAAGGCCATTCAGCGATACAACGGGAATTGACAGTGAAAAGGTCTGAAAGGTGTAACAGGAGGAAAATCTCAAAGCAGTTGCACTATGAATCAATTGTCAGGAGAGGGTGGAAGGTAGAGTTGAAGAAAGACAATTTGAACAGAGGTACAGCACACGGGTTGAAAGCAGTTGCAGCCTGGGGCCGAAGGGACGCTGCAAAGACCCTCAAGTAATCTTACATTGCACAGAATGAGGTGCACTGACGGCACTAACCCCCGACGGGGGTCCCGATCAAAGTGGGTAGCAAGAAAACACACACACACACACAGAACAGGACAATATTCGTGAGAGCTGTTGTGTCAGACGCTCTGTTAGATCTTACGACGGAGTCATTCTATTCGCAAGAATCCGCCCACAAGACTTAGGATCTGCTTTGGGGAGGATCATCGAGCATGATGGATGAACAGAGCTTCTGGAAGAAGCCTGAAGTGAAAAAGAAGCAACAACGCAAACGAGGACCTCAGTTTCCTCCTCGTTTCTGTTCTCAGGAGGCCTCAGTCACTTCTTTGACTGAAAGGCTCCTTCTGAAGCCTCTGTGATTAGAATCGTTAGGCTCTATGAAGACACGGAATTTGGTGCTCATTAACGATTACAAAAACTGAGAGAGAGAGAGAGAGAGAGAGAGAGAGAGAGAGAGAGAGAGAGAGAGAGAGAGAGAGAGAGAGTAGAGATGAGAGAGAGAGAGAAGAGGAGAGGTAATTGCTGGAATATCCTCTAAATAAAATAAGATAAAAATCAAGGCAACGTATTCGTGGGCTTCTAAAATTCCGCCTTTCGCTCTTTGCTGAAAAATAGATGTAATAGAAGCAATAACTCTAAAATTTCATTGAGAGAGAGAGAGAGAGAGAGAGAGAGAGAGAGAGAGAGAGAGAGAGAGAGAGAAAGCGCAAAAATTACATTATTAATGAGAGCGAAGTCATGTTCAGAGATTAAAAGTTCTTCGAGTACGTGATCACGAACACAGCATATACAAAAGCTATATGATTATTATGGCATGCAAAGTTACAGGGTTAAACAAAAATATAACTAAAGTACAGAATAAAAGAAAGAAAACCATTATAAAAAAAAAACTTCAGTTTACCAGTCTTCAAATACTGAAGATCTCGGTATTTCATTTTGTAAGTCTACCTTTGTATCTTTTCGCGAAGGAAATGACTTACAGCCGAGGGAGTTTTCAAGATTGAAGTCATTCTGACGTCCGCAGCATCATCCATCGCACCTGCATCCGGAGCACCATGTTGGTAACGTACCTCGTTCTGATACTCTGGTACAGATGCCAGAATGACTTCATAGTCTCCCATTTGCATCTAAGGCTATGTAGCGGCTTGCATAACTAAAACTGTGAAGAAATTGAAGACTTAGAAAGCATTGCGGTTACCGTAATCAATGTAAATATTCACGCCAAAGTTTAATAAAACAATATCATCAGCGCTGACTGTGAATGGTCCTTAATGGGCTCCACAGGTAGCAATATATTACCCTGTCATTAGAAGACCATTAAGGGATATAAAATGAGTCATTAAAAGAGATTTACCGCAGAGCGTTTGTGATAAAGGCTGTTCATCATCAGCACTGTATCTCTTATTTTTACTTGGTTTCGCGCCGTGCTGCATAATTTTTGTCTTTTTCCCTGATTATTAAATCACTATTATGACCTCAGAGAATGCTATGTGTTTTGGTTCATTACCCCAAGGGACCCAGGCTCCGTTAGCATTTAACATTATTACCACAGCTAAATTATGCTTTGGGTTCCGTCCGCCTGTTAATACTTGGCCAGGATTACGTAAACGATGATGAACGAATTTTGATGAAACTTGG
>NC_087214.1:49359369-49366869 GCF_015104395.2 Macrobrachium nipponense
ACAAAGCCTTAAGATCCAAGGGAAAGAAATATTAAGAATTATGATGTCCGGACATCATAATTTCTTCATATTTCTTAAACTTGGATCTCAAGGCACTGTAGTGATAAGTGTATCCAAGAAAGCGCAAAGAATTCGAGAAGTTGAGAGGGCATTGTGTCCATTACAGTTATGCAGACTCACACACACATATGTGATATATATAAGTGTGTTGGAGTGCATATATATATATATATATATATATATATATATATATATTATATATATATATATATATTATATATATATACGCACAAGAAATAAGACTGAATTTTCTCTTAATCTCCATCTTCGATGAAGCCTCAGTATGAAACGAAAAGTGGCATTTTCAAAAACACGGTTACTTTATTGTCGACCTTTCTCTTATCCTATGCAGTAGGCATTCGGGGACCTGGGAATGGAAACCGTTACTGTTTGCTGTCGAATCCTTATGCCGTTGTCAACATCCCGTGCCTATAGAGACCCCTCCCAACCAACGCACTCACTTTATGACGTCATCAGAAGGAGCTCCAAGAAAATGTTTAGTCATGCGAGCGTTTAAGTTCTCGGGAGATAACAGGGCGATGTGTGTAATTGGATGGGCTTTTTTTACAGACACTGCAACGGGCATAGCAAGAGTTCCTTTTTTTCCAGATAAAAATGTGTTGATCACGGTATCTTGACTGTTATTTTTTTGTATATAGTCTTTATTTATTTTTTTTTTTCTTGAAATCCAGAAAAGAGGTGTTAAGTTTCAAATGGATGTAACATCGCATTACCTACATATGAATATACAGCAGGTGAGTCTACAGAACTTCCTGAAAAAGATATAAATGAAAATATGATTATGAAATAACACTAGTCTTCCCATTGTAATAATAGCTGGACTTCACCACTCAATCAATATTTATCAAGATAAACAGAAACCTGTTCAAAAAAATCATTCCTCAGATAAGATAGAGCTAAAAAA
Organism: Macrobrachium nipponense; assembly: GCF_015104395.2. Classification (NCBI taxonomy): domain Eukaryota; kingdom Metazoa; phylum Arthropoda; class Malacostraca; order Decapoda; family Palaemonidae; genus Macrobrachium; species Macrobrachium nipponense. The sequence goes on from NC_087214.1 coordinate 49,360,355, forward strand.
TAAGGAGATTGAGATAGGTAAGACAACTGCAAGTAAGACTGATAGACAAACAGAAAGAGCAATAAATAATCAAAAGGTAACAAAAACACTCTTTAAAAGCTAATCGAGCATTTTAAGTGCTCTCTTAAAAGGATAAATATAATCACAGTAAATTTCAACTGATTTACATAAAAAATCGGCCATTTAATTGTGATGATATGGGGAAAAGATCACATTTCTGAGGACGAGATATCCGGTATTTAAGAGGCAATTGCCCAGAGTTATAGGAGGATATTAGGGAGAACGAAAACAAAAGAAGACACTGGAGCTCCTCCATATGTAGCATTGTGGTGGGCTGAATGTGGAGTATGTACTATATGCGATTGATTTTTTATTATCTATTTTTTTTATGTTGTGTTGTTTATGAATGTGTTCTATATAAAGTATTTCGTTTTCTTTTTGTTTTGCAGTTTGACGAGTCTGACAGGGTAGGGTGATGTGCTCCCCTTTTACCTGAATCGTGGAACAGCTGTTAAAAAAAAAAAAAAAAAAAAAAAAGATAAGGCCCCTGGTAAAGATATAGAAAGAAACAGAAAACTGTGCCAGTCTTGAGAACCAAGGGTCTGTCGGGACGCAGTCGAGTTAGATACATAAATTTTGTTGGTGGGATCTTGGCTCAGTTGGAAGCCTTAAGGTATACCTAGGAAATGTGTGGAAAAGGAGAAATCACTTTAAAGGGGAAAAAGAAAAAAAAAATGAGACTGATTAAGGTGAATCAAGGAACTGAAAACGGTTTAATTAAACAGTTGACGTTGACAGTGAAAACTATGAAGTATAGGATGATAACAATTGTTTTTCTGATTTACTGACAGCAAGGTTAATTTAGGTTAAGGTTCTGATAGTTAGGAAGGCAACACTATACAGTTAGGGTTAGGAATTAAGTTTACGATCTTAAGGAGGTCGTGATAGTATCAAGTTAGGCTAAGCTAGGTATAAGAGGATATGTTTTTGAAGAATTGTAGTGTTAAGAAAAATGAAAGTTCAGTTCTGAAGTATTAAGGAAATAAAGTAGGTTAAGGAAAAGTTGAGTCTCATTGTATGACCTCAAAATATTTTCCTATAACACTGTGCCAATTGTATGAATATCAAAAACCTCTACAACGTCACTCTAAGAAGCCATTGCCCAGAGTTATAGGAGGATATTAGGGAGAGCGAAAACAAGAGAAGACTGGAGAGTCTCCATATGTGACGTCACTCTCCCGTTCGAAAGGGGGAAAGTCTTGCCAGTGAAACGCGTTTTCTCACGGGAGCTGCGTTCAGGGAACAGATTTAAAGAACGTTAACCCAGATTTATCCTTCTGTTTCCTTGCTCCTTTTTCATTCCCAAGCGGCGGCCTTAAGGCGTTGGGTGTGCACCCACGAAGCAAGGGAATGGAAATATGGATTTAAACACAAGTTGAATGGAAGAAAATAACTGTTACACTTGTATTAGACTTATGCATGTGATTTTGGATATCCGAAAAGGACAATGCGTAGCTTTATTCTCTGATAGGAAACAGCAATTAGACAGAAATACGGCTCCATCAACCTTCTGTCACGCATCATGAAGGAACAAAATTCCCTTCCAAATAATCCTCAATATTTGATAGCCCATGTTTTTAATCATTTCTTGACTTTAAATAAAAAGCGTTAAATGAAGGGCGTTATTTTACAAGAGTAAAAATAATAAAATTTACTCCAGTGAGATGTAAATCGATGAATTTCCCTAGAAAGAAGCAAAACTAAGACAAATAATTTTTTTTAACAAACTATATAGTTAATTAGGAAACTCAAATATCAATATGAAAGCCAAAAACTAACCACACATTTTAGACAGCTTATTTTAAACTAAAAAAAACGGTTTTAATATAACTATGAAGTTTGGTCAAACATTGGTGTGAATACAACGGATGTATAGAACAAGCGTTTTAAGGGCAAAACAAAACTCTTCCTTCTTTCCAGGGGGCTTGAAAAGAAGATTATCTTTGAAGGTCCTGTTGACTTTGGTTTATGACTCCCGAAGGAGATTCGAAGGATGCAAAGATCTCGACCACCTCAACCCAAACTCAAGAAGAGAGAGAAAGAGTAAACGCAATACTCTCTCTTTGTTTTAAATAACCATTCTCAAAAGTGTTAATGAAAACAATGATGTAGAAATGTGAACAATTAATCAAACATCGTCAACATTCAGTTTCAATTTTTTGTTGCTGAAAAGGCAAAGGCAAAAACCATCTGCTTAACTGAACAAGTGTTCAATATACATTACGAATCATCAAGATTTGAATATATAATATATATATATATATATATATATAATATATATATATATATATATATATATATATATATACAAGCGAATCCCAACAGGAAAATGATAGTCAGAAATCCAAGCGCTTTCGTCTTTACTCAGACATTGTCAAGGAGCTACTAAAGTACAATTGGAGAGAAAGGTCTCAGGTACAAAACAAGATCAAGAATACCAGATGGTTAATTGTCAAAAGTGTAAAAATTAAAAGAGATAATCCAGGATTATCGGATATCACACGGTCACAAACCTAACTGAAATTACCAAAGTACCTTTACAGTCCAAACATTGTAAAAACTTAATATATTTAATTTTGTTGCTTATATTTATCTACAACTTTTTTCATAATGAAAGCATCAAGTTTAAATAAACCAAGACTTAAATTTAGAACATTTCTGTTATTTGACTTGATGAAACAAGATTCAATGATATTCCTTTTTAACTGTTGTATTACATGGGATTAAGGCTCTTGCTTGACTCCAGTTAATAGGATGGTCTAAATCTCTCATATGTACGACTAATGCATTCGATATTTGCCCAGTTCTCACAGAATATTGATGTTGTTTGAGACGTTGTGAAAGAGATTTACCGGTCTGTCCGTAATAGACTTTATCACACTTTTTGCAAGGAATTTCATATATGCTGCCTGGAAGATCTTTAGGAGAATTTTTTATTATTAAACTCTTGACATTAATATTACTGAAAACAACATTTATGTTAAAAAGCTTTAAAATTCTAGGAATATCTAAAAACCTTTCATCATAGGGTAATTTAGATGTTACAACTAATGACAAATTCAAGTTTGAAATTAGTTGAATAAAATGTTTTTCTAGCTCTTTTCCATGCCACATCTATAAAAGTCCTTGGGTATTTAAGTTTCAATGCAATATCATAAATAGTTTTAATTTCAGCGTCAATAAACTGCAGGCTACAGACACGTAAAGCCCTTACGAACATCCCAGAAAAAACAGAAAATTTAACATTTTGATGGTGATTGGTGATTGTTAAATTCTCTGTTTTTTCTGGGATGTTCCTAAGGGCTTTACGTGTCTGTAGCCCGCAGTTTATTGACGCTGAAATTAAAACTCTTTATGATATTGTTTGTATAACCAATGATCATAAAATCTTCATAGATGATTTCGGTTTTGCATTTAATTGTATGGCTACGTATATTAGAGGATTCTGGATTAGTCAATCGACATCCGGTTCTATAACTTATCCCTCTATGGGAATCGGCCCTCACCCTGAGAAGCCGCCTGGTGGATCCATAATTTTCCCAAATTACATTTTAGGACAGTTTTGTACTCGTAGACAACACCAGACGACATCAAAGGCGGTAGCCGATCCTTGAATCTGAAAAGAGCGCCAATACTTTTTAGGGTTAGGGTTCTTGGGTATTAATTATAGATCGATAGCCCCAATGTATTTTTGGACGGTTTTCAAGAAATCCCTTCGAAATTTATCTTTATATAAGAAAGGAAATGTTGCATAGAATGGGAGTTTAGGAACGTCAAAACACTTTGGCCTATTGGAGAATTTTCTATTTAGAATGTTTTTTTGAGAATCGTGTGAAAAACATGGGTAGGGAAACATTATTGGTAAAGTATTGTTTAAGAAGACAATTTCTTGGTGAAGAGGTTCCAGTCCGATGTTAAAGTTAAAGCACGATGTATAAGAGTGTAAATAGAGTTCAGTTTAAAATTGATAAATCAAAGCTATAAAAATTAGACCCCAGACTAGTAAAGTTTCTTTCTGAATACAGATGTATTAAAATTGTCATTACTTAGTTACGAGTAAATCTAAAAATGCTAGCTTGGAGTCGTGTTCTTTTTCTATTGTGAAAGTGATGTTGTCATGATAGGAATTACAAAATTCTAAGAAGCGTTCAGCATCGTGGTTTTGTTTAAACAGAATAAAAGTTTGTCATCAACATATCTAGCATAGAATAAGGGGGCGATAGGCCTAAGGGTGCACTCATCGAGTATTTATATATATATATATATATATATATATATAGATATATATATATATATATATATATACTTTTAGGGCATAGTTTTTCTCTAATACAATTTTCGTTAAAAGCAATTGCTTTAGTGGCATCAATAAGTTTCTTGCAGGTATCTTCATACCGACGAAGTTTTTTCCAGATTCTCGTTCGTCAACTTCTGGTGAAATATACGCAGACTTCCTTCTTCCATTTATTGAATTTTGTCAGGGGGGGGGGGGGCGACAGCTGTTCGCCTTATGGCATTATCAAGCGACTACTGACTTACAATTCTGACCTTTCGGCCTATTTTTGTTTATCTCATCGTGTGGGAGGTATGACCTCGAGGTATGGGTACTGGTTAGTCTAGGGATTAACAGCTTAAGGGCGTTGTTTTAGTTACAAAGAATATAAGGAACATATGTACTGCGACAATAAGAGTGAAAGTTTAAACAGTGGTTAAGGGCAAATAAATATTCAAAAAATACAATGCCATGTGCTAGAGTTTCCTTAAATGTATGTTTAAACATACATTTAAGGAAACTCTAGCACATGGCATTGTATTTTGAATATTTATTTAACCACTGTTTAAACTTTCACTCTTATTGTCGCAGTACATATGTCCTTATATTCTTTGTAACTAAAACAACGCCCTAAGCTGTTAATCCCTAGACTAACCAGTACCCATACCTCGAGGTCATACCTCCCACACGATGAGATAAATAGGCCGAAAGGTCAGATTGTAAGTCAGTAGTCGCTTGATAATGCCATAAGGCGAAACAGCTGTCGTGACAAATTCAATAAATGGAAGAAGGAAGTCTGCGTATATTTCACCAGAAAATTGACGAACGAGAATCGGAAAAAAAACTTCGTCGGTATGAAGATACCTGCAAGAAACTTATTGATGCCACTAAAGCAATTGCTTTTAACGAAAAATATATATATATATATATATATATATATATATATATATATATATAATATATATATATGTATATATGTATATATATATGTATATATATATATATATATAGATATATATATATATATATATATATATATAATATATTATATATATATATATATATATATATATATATATATATATATATATATATATATATATATATATATAATAGATATATGAGAGAGAGAGAGAGAGAGAGAGAGAGAGAGATGAGAGAGAGAGAGAGAGAGAGAGAGAGAGAGCTTTTACTTTATTTTTGCCTTAAATATCAGTCAAGAAAAAGCACCGTTATATAAATACGTAGAAGGAAGCCAAGGAAAAAACATCTCATATTTCGGTAATTGAGAGACATTCGCTCTTAACTGCTCTCCATTTCAGACCCAATGTGGCATCATTTTTCTGGAATATCTTCAAGGCTTTTAGTCGGAATGTGATGACATTCTAACACAATGTTTACATCACACCGCCGTAATTTATAATGTTATAGGAGTTAGTCAAATATATATATTGAGAAAGTGTACTTTTACATTTTAAATTTGTAGTCAGTGAGAACTCACCCTTGTTGTTGAAGAATAAGCTAGCCTTATGCCAGCACGGACTCTTGCTCATTAGAGCAGGCCGTAAAGAACCACACACCTGAGCAAAGGCACACCCTTCCTTCTATCACCCCCCCCCCCCCCCAACCCTCCTTCCTCTTCCCGTTCCAATTCTCTCTCTCTCTCTCTCTCTCTCTCTCTCTCTCTCTCTCTCTCTCTCGTCTGAATTACACAACACACTGAAAAATTATCTATATACTTACATTGTACATTTTTATATCGCATGATTTTGCCACATTATAATTTATATATTAAATGTGTCTATCACAACAATGCAGCTACTGAGTAGTTTTTGCTAATGAGCTCTACTACGATGTTCAGTCTCATTCTCCTGTGTTGCTTAAGAATTGTTGTGGGAAAATATATTCAAGATCTTAGATTGTAAGTATTCGTAAGGTTGTTTTTCTGCCCCTGTTGTTCGATTGTTCGTATAATGTGATGAGATAGATTGGGCAATGGGCATAATTATTCTAGATACAATTAGATGGGATCAATAAAATTGTAAAATAACTAATATTAGTTTTGCTAAAAAATTGTCCTTGTTGATAAATTTGGTTTGCATAAGACTTTACATGAAAGGAGTTATGGGTAATAATTACTTGTTAAGATTTATTTACGTGCGCCAACTTTTCTCTCTTGGTT
>NC_087214.1:49371869-49374369 GCF_015104395.2 Macrobrachium nipponense
TGGAATGACCGAGAATCGAACTCGCGGCCATCGAGGTGGCAGGCCAAGATTATACCGATCACGCCACTTAGCCGCTAATATAAATCATATGAATTTACAAGTTATCTAAAAATTATTTACAAACTAATTAAAACGAAAAGTAAAAGTACAATAAAAAATAACACGAGACATCAAAAGCACATATGTGAATTTAAATTTCAGACAGGAAAAAAAAGTGAAGAAATATTTGAGGAGCACTGGGTGTCAACCTACTTAACTAAAAGAATGTACACGAAAACAATAATAATGAATAGACTCTCGAGGATCAATTATTCATTTGGGCTGGAGTTTTGACCTATAATAATAAAATCATACGACTCTTTTGTGGCAGTCTATGCGAACATTCATCATCCTCTGAGATGAACCCACGTTAAGTTCCCATACTAGATTTGGGACAAGAATATTTGTACACTATACCAGAGGACATCAGGGGCCATAAACGATCTTTAAATTGAAACAAGGAGCCAATTGTGAGTGGATTAATAGGAATAAGTTTTGCATTTAATGTTCCAAAGTATTTTTGTATGATATTTGTAAATTCGGCCCTAAAGAAATCATCGTGTAAATACGGGAACTGGGCATAAAAAGGAACCTTTGGAACATATATTTTTACTGACGTTCGTGCAAAACTCTTTATTAAGAAACTTGTAAATAATACTGTTGAAAGCCCTTAGTACTGAACCTCTGCCTACCATTTCCCTGTGATATTCGCTTATATATAGACGCCAGAAAACCCACAATCAATCAATCAATCAATCGCTTATATACACACACACACACACACACACACACACACACACAAACATATATATAATATATATATATATATATATATATGTATATATGTATATATATATATATATATATATATATATATAAAATATGTGTATATATGTATATATATATATATATATATATATATATATATATATAGATATTAAAGGACATTTGTTAGTTCGATATATGTATATGAATCACGGTAATGTAATACTTTTTATATATATATATATATATATATATTTATATATATATATATATATAATATATATATTTATATTTTATTTATATTTAGAAATATATCTATATATATATATATATGTAATATATATTCCTTTCTATATGCTATCTCTATATATCTATATAGAGTATTAAAGGACATTTGTAGTTCGAATATATGAATATGAATCACGGTAATTGTTAATACTTTTATATATATATTATATAATTATTATATTATATATATATATATTTATATTTTATTTATATTAGTATATATATATATATAATATATATAATATATATATTATATAATATATATTATATATTTATTATTATAAATTTATATTTATAAATATATATAATTATATAATTATTATATATATTATATATTCCTTTCTTGTTAAATAAAACAAGTACTCACCACCCTCCAACAATACTTGCTTTTAATAACTTTAGAATGTACACTTTCAGTCTACACAATCTTGTATTATTCTAATTAATAATAGAGATGTTTTCATTCCCATACTCGTCCTTTTCCTAAATCCAAATTCGACCTCTACATTCCCAAAGGGCAGCGTGACTCAAAATCTGTGTCACGTTTAAGAACAAAAGCAATGTGTACGTGTTACCCAGTGTAAAATGTTACGAAATGTTTTAATATAATAAGAAAATCTGGCGATGATTATTTTCACATTGTTTAGGTCTGTAATGCTTTCAAATACTAAATAAAATGATTGAGAAAGTTCGATTTGGCAGCGCCACCTTCCACCTGCTCAAAACGACAAGGAGGTTTGAAAAAAGCAATATTTTTCTAGGTGGGTTGGATTCTAGGTACATATTTTCCTTCATAATCCTCATCTGTCATTTATACATTTATACGAGCTTTCTTTATAAACTTATCTTCGTATTTATGTCAGTCTGCTAAGTAAAGGACATCGAGTCGAGAGGCCTCGCAGAACTCCTTCGTTTTATTTTCCTTCATTGTTTTTGCCTTTATTTATATACGTATGTGTGCGTGTGTAAGTGCCTGCAAGCCTGTGTCTGTTCGTGTGTGCTTTACCCTTTCGCTTCAGTTGTGATTTTCGATGGAAATGAAATAGAGAGAGAGAGAGAGAGAGAGAGAGAGAGAGAGAGAGAGAGAGAGAGAGAGAGTTACCTTCTTGCTTTTTCCTTCCTGAACATTTCACCTCATACCTCCGCCGAATCTCCCCAGAGCCTGACAAAGCCAATAATGGAACCCAAATACGACCTGGTGTCCGAAAGACCGAAAGGTGTGGGGGTGTTGGTGATGCAAAACAAAAGAAAAATGGAAGAAGAAGGCACTGGTTTTCTTTAGCCTTGTTGGGTCTTTTCCAGATGTCTTCTCTATTCCAGGCTGTTTTCCCAGCAACTCTGTTCTTCCATTATGATGGATGAGCCTCCTTAAAACAGATCCTGGCAATGGATTCCTACAGATACAACG
>NC_087214.1:49379369-49384921 GCF_015104395.2 Macrobrachium nipponense
TTAACTTTCATTGAGAATCAAAAGCTGGAAACTGGAGCGGTTTCAAGTATCCTTTATAGCACAAATACTTCGCTTAGAAAATACTCAGTTTCCAAATTGACAGCTTATGTGACCCCAGTGTCCCATATCTACATCAATTGGCTTTTTCTGGATCCATGATGCAGTTAAAGGATTTGAGAGATAACGGAAGCATTAGATCAGAAGTTTTCTGCTCTGAAAATACTTAGTTTCAATAACATTAATACAAAAAGAGTTCAACCGCCAGAAAATGTCTTCCATTTTCCATAAGAGCGTCCATCTCCTTTTCCAGGGATTCAAAGTTTTTTCTGTTTTAATTTGCAGATGTATGTTATCAGTTCCAAACATATAAAGGTTCTTATTACCGGAAATAGAATAATTCAAAATTCTTTTTTTGTTGCCCTGAAACCTCATCGACTTATTAATTTGTTAACACAGGCATTAAATCTCCATTCGCTAATTGTGTGTAACATTTCCACTTAATAGACAAACTATTTATACGCTTTTTGACTGCAACAGAATTCTGCAAAACGAGCACCATCAGTTGCAAATACTTTTAGAGATTTCAAACTCAAATTAGAGCCCTTTAGCTGAATTTTCCCTTCAAACTAATGTGAAAATTACAAGTGCCAATCCACAAATTTTTTAAAAGGTATTATTATTATTATTATTATTATCATTATTATTATTATTATTATTATTATTATTATTAATTATTATTATTATTATATTATTATTATTATATTATTATTATTATTATTATTATTATATTATTATTTATTATTATTATTATTATTATTATTATTATTATTATTATTATTATTATTCTTATTATTATTATTATATTATTATTATTATTATTATATTATTATTATTATTATTATTATTATTATTATTATATTATTATATTATTATTATATTATTATTATTATTATTATTATTATTATTATTATTATTATTATTATTATTATTATTATTATTATATTATTATTATTATTATTATTATTATTATTATTATTATTATTATTATTATTATATTATTATTATTATTATTATTCTTATTATTATTATTATTATTCTGGCAAGCCTCCAGCAATTGGCTCGTGGGTACGTTCATCTTAGGCTCTATGGATACTCCTAGTGTCTTTTCATGCTTTTTTGTATACACACCCTGATGTCTATCGTGTTTCATCTGTTCTATAACTCACTTTTTTTCCTCTTTTTACCAAAATCAATCATATTTACTCACAAATAAATATGAATCAACGGTTTCTATGTTTTTCAATGTCCACATCAACGTTCTTTCCAACATCTTCCATATTCCAATTTCTATTATTACTTGACAATGCTCACTTTTTTATTCTCAACCTGCTAATAGCAAATACTTTGAAAAAAAAAAGTGTCTCTAGTTTCTGCAGTTTCTCATTACAATGTTGTATTCTCTACAATTGTCAACCGTACCACACTTTCGCTGATTTCTTATTCAACAACGTTGGCACTTTTCAACAAAGGTCTTTCCTCTAACCCCTTGTATCAGTTATTCATTTTGAGAACTATGTTCTCAACAGTTGTTCAGACTAGTAATATTTGTTAATGCTTTTTACTTTAACCCTTTCTCCCATCCTGAAATTAATTCCAATTCCAAAACGTGAAACCATTCGGATCAAACTTAAGTATCTTCGATTAAATAAAAAAAAAAAAAAATTCACTTTCTTGTTCTATAAAGTTTTTTCGTAGCTCGTATGCATCAGTAATAATAAAACTTTTCATAGAGAACCTCAAGCTATGTTGTAAACCAAAATATCTTAGCATCAGGGTAAAAAAGTTATATATATGTAAAATCTTAAGGAGGTTCCAGGAAAAAGTTTAAGTATTTCCTAAGATTATTTTTACTTCTGCGCTGACAGTATTCATACGAACCCAAGAGAATTTATTCACATCACGAAAAGAAAATGGAAATGCTAAAAAGAAAACCCCAATAAACTAACTCTCCTTTATGGAAATGAATGCGGTTGTGGAATGAAAGAAAGAAGGTGGAAGCTGTTGAGACGAACTGTGTGTTAAGTAATTGTGGAGGAAAACTGAAATGAATATAGAGATTAGTTGAAGTTAAAAACATGTGAACGTGGAAATTAGTAGAAGATACATATGTCTGTGTGTCTGTAGGCTATATGTGTGTGTGTTGGACTGCCATAGCCACATTGCAAGCCCAAACTTAAGATGAGGATTATATGAATAAGGTCTTTCTTTCCTCACCATCTATCCAGTACACCAAAAGTCTTTCTTTCCTCCTCCTTCGTAACATATCCGAATTGCACATATCTGTTCCTCACCTTACTTGTCTCTCTCCTCCGAACTTACAAACATGACCAGACCAAACCAAAACACTTCAAACAACCCTTTGGTCTAAATTCAGCTTTTACTTCTCTGACTTATTCCACAAGCATTTCTTTTTACGCCAACTAGAGGTACACACAAACAATTCATCTCCGCAGTTTCCAACTTTTATTCATTCAACAACCACACTCATTTCCATAAAGGAGAGTTGGCTGAACAGAACTTTCTATTGAACATTTGTATTTCCTTTCCATGAAATGAACAAATTCCCTATCGTTTATATGAATATTAACAACGCAGAAAGTTTTCCACCATCCAGAATAAGATAGAATTGTAGGAAATACTGAATAAGGTTTTGGTAAACTTCTGTTTAGATTTTATCATATGATCTTTGCCCCACAGCTAAGATAGTTTGTTTTTAGTACCTTGCTGTTCTCTTGATGTGAAAATAGTGATTATTATTCATGTATGTGAATTGCCAGAAAACATCTGACGTCGAATAATGAAGTGCACTTTTTATTTCTATTTTAGGGAAGACTCTTCAAGTTCTCTTTATTTTATGGTAGAAACGAAAGTTTGATTAGAATAGCATCACAGTTTGGGGAGATGATTCGTTTTAGGATAGAAAAAATGTATACAATAGAAAAAATAAGTGAATTAATAAACAGAATCTCCTTAGTTTGAACAGCTAATGAAGTAAACGTCTTCAGAATAATGACTGATACAAGAAATTAGAAGAAGAACCTTTGATGAAGGCGCAAAGTTGTGGTATTTGAAACCAAGTTCCAAAGGATTGTTGAACAGTGGACTTTTTGGATGATGATACAATATTGGAGAGGGATGATAAGGAGAAACTGCAGAAACTAGAGAAAGTTTAGAGAACGTGAGAAAAATCAAGTTTAGAAAAATGTTTAGAAAACATGTGGGCAAAATTAAGTTGAAAAAAAGTGAGCAAAGTCAAATTTAGAAAAAAAAAATGTGAACAAAATCAAGTTTAGATAAAATGTGAGCAAAATCAAGTTTAGAAAAATTTGAGCAAAATCAAATTTAGAAAAAAAATGTGAGCAAACTAAAGTTTAGAAATAATGTGAGCATAATCAAGTTTAGAAATAATGTGAGCATAATTAAGTTTTACAAAATGTGAGCAAATTCAGGCTTAAACAACTGTGAGCAAAATCAAGTTTAAAAAAAAAGTAAGAAAAATCAAGTTTAGATAAACTGTGAGCAAAAGCAAGTTTTAAAAAAATCCGAGAGAAATAAAGTTTAGAAAACTGTGTAGAAAACTGTGAGCAAAACAAAATTTGAAAAAATGTAAACAAAATCAAGGTTGTCTGAAAAATGGAAATCTATGGAGGTTGGAAACAATAGAAGCTGTTGATACTTATATGTATTTGGAAGTAAATATAAATGACGACCTTTCCTAAGAACAGAAAAATTGGTGAGTTACAAAACAGGTGAAACAAGATAATAAATAATTGAGTATGGAAAATAATTACAGGACTCTTGAAGCATCTATAGAAGCCCAGGATAATATTATAATACTAATAATATTGAACGAATGGTTACAACACTATAATTTTACATATTTTTTTATCCTAACTGTAGTTGACCGGAAGAATTCAACTAAAGTGCAATAATTTGAATCTCATATGCTCAGAGTATAACATCTCAAATGATTTTACAACTGATAGCGCTAGTTTTACTGAATTCTATTACAATAATGAATTCGTCTGTTACACAAAAATTGCGAATTCGGATTTAATGCCCATTTCATTAAACTGGACAAAGCCAATAAGTTTCAGGCAACCAGAAAAAAGAATTTAAAACGATTTGGTTTGGTTTTGGCAATGAAAATCATTGTATGTTTGGAACTAATACATTTATCGGCAACTAAAAAAAAAAAAAAAAAAAAAAAAAAACTTTAAAGTCTCGTAAAAAAAGATAAAAGTTTCGCAGGAAAATTAAAGGTATTTTTAGTGGAAGAAATAATCTTATGAAATGTAACCAAAGTATTTTGCTCTGATGCTTCAGTTATCTCTTGAGACATTCGCTCCTGTAACGTGGATCCAGAAAAAAGACAATTTTAAGCTAAATATGGGGCATTGTGCCCCGTAAACAAACAGTTGGGAAACTGACTCGACTTTTATAATGGGTATTAGAGCTTCAAATGACGCCTGAAATTGCTCCAGTTTTCCATCTTTTATTTTGAATATTGTGGGAGTTTCGACTAAGAATTTTGGATTTATAGTCCTCTAGAGACTTCAAAATCTATAAAATTTTAAAATTAAATCTGCAATTAAATATGGCATGCGTAACAATTAGACGTACCGAAACTATGATATTATGAAAAGATACAGGACTTAAACAACTAAGTAATCAAACTTAATGAATAAAGAAAGAAATAGATAAGGAGTCTCAAACAATAACGCGTCTTTAACTTCGTAACAAAAAAACTAGTTGCCTCAAATACTCTGCCGTTATATATCAAAGCAAACATCCCATGATGTATGATATACGTATGAATCTACAACGAAAAGAAAGTATGTTTACAAACAGACCCGGCTGTTTTGATTTTTGGTATATTCGCGTTAAAAAGAACAACCACAAAACAATTCGTAAAAAGGAGCAATCGTTCCTGCTGAAAGGTTAACTGTTTCTTAATAAAAGAAAAAAACACTTTTTTGAGATTTCAGACAGGAGGCGAAATGGAAAGCCATCAATCGAATCCTGTAGTATAGGGCTTCTGCAAATATGCACTCGCCTGTCGATGACTTGTCAAGGAGATCCAGAGTCAATCTGGCACTGGATGCATCTCCAACTTTGCTTTTCTCTTCTGTTCACAAAACGATCAGTGAAAAAGATCCCAGTTAAGTCAAATATTGATTTGATGAAGAGATAATCAATATTTCTGAGATCGGTAACAACATCAACAAAAACGACAACAACAACAATAATAATAATAATAAACAAATCATGGTGATGAAGCTGACTTAAGTAAACTGAAAGAGATGGCAGAAAAGGCTAAAGAAGCAAGGAAACAAGGTAGGAACTGAACGAGAAATACAAAGTACAGGAGAAGGGACGAAACAACACAATAGAAGATATCAAATAGGATTAAAGCCAAAGCACATAAGATCCAACGGTAAATGAAGGTAGAAGAAATGGGGAGAATAAAACAGATTCACCGAGATCACAAC
>NC_087214.1:49385421-49410708 GCF_015104395.2 Macrobrachium nipponense
CTCAGTTGCTCTCCAGATGCGGTAAGTGAAGTTGCGTCGGTGACGCCTCCGGAATTGGACTCGCTGTTGCCAGACGCACTATCATGGCTAACTCTAACCTAATAAAAACTAAAACCTACTGAGGTTAGAGGGCTGCAATTGTTATGTTTGATGACTGGAGGGCGGATGATCATCGTACTAATTTGTAGCCATCTAGAAAACTCAGTAGGGTTTTTAAGATCTGAGGAAGGGAGAAAAAAGTGCGGACGGACAGACAAATCGCCATCTCAATAGTTTCCTTTTACAGAAAAATAAATGCGAATAGGAAGATAAAATATAAATTATTGCTTTGCTTTCAAAAGATTCTCTAACAAAAAGGAAATTCTTTTAATCGTATACTTTCTCTCAAACTTATATTTGGACACCTAAATAAAATACACAATTTATGTTTTAGATGAAGAGCCAATTATTACACACACACACACACACACACAAACCACACTTACCAATTTCACCTGTTAATTCTGTAGCATTGAGATTCTAATCTCATTCTCTTTTTGTACTTAATTTCTTGAGTTTTGGTTTTTTTCTGAACCAAAAATAAATACAATTATCATTATTTCATGTCATTATTGCTGATGTTCAAAAACTAGATTTTCACTTCGCCAAGGAAATATTTATCCAACTGAAAAACGCTATTAGACAAAGGGAGAAAAAACGCAGTACCTTTTTCATTGTCTTTCCCTGAACAGAAGAGGAGAGCGATGTTAGTGACTCCTTCCAATGTCAATTTTCCACTTGATCTCCTTGACAAGTCATTGGCAGGCGAGTGCATGTCTACAAAAGCCTGTACTACAAAGATTTGATTGATGGCTCTCCATTTCGCCTCCTGGTTGAAAGCTCGACATTTTTATTTTTCTGGATTGAGAAACACAGTTCTCTCTTTCAGAGGGAACAATTGTTCCTCCTTTTCACGAATCGCTATGTGGATATGTCTTTCAGTGTGAATACACAAGAAGTCAGACTGCTGGGTTAGTTTAGAAACGTGCTTAGTTTTCGTTGTAAATTTATGAACTCGTATCCCATTAGATATTGTCTTTGATATGTAACTATAGAATATTTTAGAAACTTTGACCGTATCTAGCTTTATGTTAGGCACCTATAGACATTATTATTTAAGCTAGTTTTTGTAAATTTTATCTGTAATCATTACATCATTGTTGCAGTATATCTAAATATTGTTAATGCTATATTTCATTAATGTTTTACTTAAGTAATTTTATGGATTCTAAGTCACCAAAAGACTGTGATTCCAAAGTTGTGAAATTTACTTCCATCGGTAATCAAAAGCTGGAAACTGGAGCGGTTTCAAGTATCCTTTATAGCACAAATACTCGTTATAAAAATAGTCAGTTTCCAAACTGACAGCTTATGTGATCCCAGTGTCCCATATCTACCTCAATTGGCTTTTTCTGGATCCATGATGCAGTTAAAGGATTTAAGAGATAACGGAAGCATTAGATCAGAAGTTTTCTGCTCTGAAAATACTTTAGTTTCAATAATAATAATAAAAAATAGTTCATCCGCAGAAAATGTCTTCCATTTTCCTAAAAGAGCGTCCATCTCCTTTTCCAGGGATTCAAAGTGTTTTCTGTTTTAATTTGCAGATGTATTTTATCAGTTCCGAACATATAAAGGTTCTCATTACCGGAAATAGAATAATTCAAAATTCTTTTTTTGTTGCCCTGAAACCTCATTGACTTTAGTTAATTTGTTAACATGGGCAATAAATCTCCATTCGCTAATTGTGTGTAACATTTCCACTTAATAGACAAACTATTTATACGCTTTTTGACTGCAACAGAATTCTGCAAAACGAGCACCATCAGTTGCAAATACTTTTAGAGATTTCAAACTCAAATTAGAGCCCTTCAGCTGAATTTTCCCTTTTTAAAGGTTGTTGTTGTTGTTGTTATTCTGGCAAGCCTCCAGCATTGGCTCGTGACTACCTTCATAAACTGCATCTTAGGCTTCTATGGATACTCCTAGTGTCTTTCATACTTTTTGTATACACACCCTGATGTCTATCATGTTTCATCTGTTCTATAACTCACTTTTTTTCTCTTTTTACCAAAATCAATCATATTTACTCATAAATACTTATAAATCTTTATTTGGAATCCAACGGTTTCTATATTTTGCAATGTCCATATAAAAGTTCTTTCCAACATCTTCCATATTCCAATTTCCATTATTACTTGACAATGCTCACCTTTTTTATTCTCAACCTGCTAATCGAAAATACTTTGAAAAAAAATGTCCCTAGTTTCTGCAGTTTCTAATTACCATTCCCCATCAATGCTGTATTCTCTACAAGTGTCAGCCGTACCACACCCCCGCTTTTTTCTTATTCACAACTTGGTACTTCAACAAAGGTCTTTCCTCTAACTCCTTTGTATCAGTTATTCATTTGAAAACTATCTTCTTAACAGTTTGTTCAGACTAGTATATTTGTTAATGCTTTTTACTTTAACCCTTTCTCCCTTCCTGAAATTAATCCCTACTCCAAAACGTGAAACCATTCGGATCAAACTTAAGTATCTTCGATTAAATTATATATAAAAAACTCCACTTTCTTGTTCTATAAGGTTTTTTCGTAGTTGGTATGCATCAATAATAATAAAACTTTTCATGGAGAACCTCAAGGTATGTTATGCCTTAAATCTTTAAAGCCTTCAAGGGTATTCTTATTAAATAGCTTAAAATTCAGGGTAAAAAAAATTTATATATATTTAAAATCTTAAGGAGGATCCAGGAAAAAGTTTAAGTATTTCCTAAGATTATATGTTTTTACTTCTGCGCTGACAGTATTCATACGAACCTAAGTGAATTTATTCACATCCCGAAAAGAAAATGGAAATGCTGAAAAGAAAAAAAGAAAACTCCAATATACCAACTCTCCTTTATGGAAATGAATGCGGTTGTGGAATGAAAGAAAGAAGGTGGAAGCTGTTGAGACGAACTGTGTGTGAAGTAATTGTGGAGGAAAAAGAAATGAATATAGAGATTAGTAGAAGTTAAAAACATGTGAACGTGGAAATTAGTAGAAGATACATATGTCTGTGTGTCTGTAGGCTATATGTGTGTGTGTTGGACTGCCATAGCCACATTGCAAGCCCAAACTAAAGATGAGGATTATATGAATTAGGTTTTTCTTTCCTCTCCATCTATCCAGTACACTCCAGGTCCTTACTTTTCTCCCTCTTTCCTTACTATCCCGAATTGCACATATCATTTCCTCACCTTACTTGTCTCAATCCTCCGAACTTACAAACAAACACGAAACCAGGGGGGACCTAAAACCAAAAAAAAACCGCTTCAAAAAACCCCCAAACCCTTTGGGTCTTAAAACTTTTTTTCAGGCTTTTACTTCCTTGGAAACTTAATTTGTTTCCACATCGGCCATTTCTTTTCCTTTTTTTTTTTAATGGCCTCAACCTAGACGGGTTTTAGCTACAACAAACAATTCATCTCCGCAGTTTCCCACTTTTATTCATTCAACAACCACACTCATTTCCATAAAGGAGAGTTGGCTGAGCAAAACTTTCTGTTGAACATTTGTATTTCCTTTCCATGAAATGAACAAATTTCCTATCGTTTATATGAATGTTAAACAACGCAGAAAGTTTTCCCCGCCAATCATCCAGAATAATATAGATTGTAGGGAAATACTGAAATGAAGTTCTGGTAAACTTCTGTTTACATTTTACCATACGACCTTTGCCCCACAGCTAAGATAGTTTAGTACCTTGCTGTTCTCTTGATGTGAAAATAGTGATTATTATTCATGTATGTGAATTACCCGAAAACATCTGAAGTCGAATAATGAAGTTGAACTTTTATTTTTATTTTTGGGAAGACTCTTCAAGTTCTCTTTATTTTACGGTAGATATGAAAGTTGGATCTGAATAGCATCACAGTTTGGGGAGATGATTTATTTCAGAATAGAAAAAGTTCTACAATAAAAAATAAATAAATAAACGGAATCTCCTTAGTCTGAACAGCTAATCAAGAAAACATTTTCAGAATACTGACTGATACAAGAAGTTAGAAGAAGAACCTTTGATGAAGGCACAAAGTTGTGGTATATGAAACCAATTTCCAAGGGACTGTTGAACAGTGGACCTTTTGGATGTGATACAATATTGGAGAGGGATAATAATGAAAAACTGCAGAAACTAGAGAAAGGTTAGAAAACGTGAGCAAAATCAAGTATAGAAAAATGTTTAGAAAACATGTGGGCAAAATTAAGTAGAAAAAAATGTCAAATTTAGAAAAATGTGAGCAAAATCAAGTTTAGAAAAACTTTAGCAAAATCAAATTTAGAAAAAAATGTGAGTAAACTAAAGTTTAGCAATAAATATGAGTATAATCAAGTTTAGAAATAATGTGGGCATAAATAAGTTTTAAAAATGTGAGCAAAATCAGGCTTAAAAAACTTAGCAAAATCAAGTTTTTAAAAAATGTGAGAAAAATCAAGTTTAGAAAACTGAGGAAAATCAAGTTTTAAAAAATGTGCGAGAAATCAAGTTTAGAAAACTGTGTAGAAAACTGTGAGCAAAATAAAATTTGAAAAAATGTAAACAAAATCAGGTTGTCTGAAAAATGGAAATCTATGGAGGTTGGAAACAATAGAAGCTGTTGATACTTATATGTATTTGGAAGTAAATATAAATGACCTTTTCTAAAAAGAGAAAAATAGGCGAGTTACAAAACAGGTGAAACAAGATAATAAATAATCGGGTGTGGAAAAGAATTACAGGACTCTTGAAGCATCTATAGAATCCCAGGATATTATAATAATAATAATATTGAACGAATGGTTACAACACTATAATTTGACATATTTTTTATCCTAACTGTAGTTGACCGTAAGAATTCAACTAAAGTGCAATAATTTGATTCTCATTTTGTCACAGTTTAACATCTCAAATCATTTACAACTGATAGCGCCAGTTTTACTGAATTCTATTACAATAATGAATTCGTCTGTTACACAGAAATTGCAAATTCGGATTTAATGCCCATTTCATTAAACTGGACAAAGCCAATAGGTTTCGGGCAACCCACCCGCCCCCCAAAAAAGAATTTAAAACTATTTGGTTTTGGTAATGAAAATCATTGTATGTTTGGAACTAATACATTTATCGGCAACTAAAAAAAAAAAAAAAAAAAAACTTTAAAGTCTCGTAAACGAAGTTAAAAGTTTCGCAGGAAAATTATAGGTATTTTTAGTTAATGAAATAATCTTATGAAATGTAACAAAAGTATTTTGCTCTAATGTTTCTGTTATCTCTTGAGACATTCGCTCCTGTAACGTGGATCCAGAAAAAAGACAATTTTAAGCTAAATAATGGGCATTGTGCCCCCGTAAACAAACAGTTGGAAAACTGACTCGGCTTTTATAATGGGTATTCAAATGACGCCTGAAATTGCTCCAGTTTCCATCTTTTATTTTGAATATTGTGGGAGTTCGACTAAGAATTCTTGATTTATAGTCCTCTAGAGACTTCAAAATCTATAAAACTTTAAAATTTAATCTGCAATTAAATATGGCATGCGTAACAATCAGACGTACCGAAACAATGATATTATGACAAGATACAGGACTTAAACAACTAAGTAATCAAACTTAATGAATGAAAGAAATAGAGGAGTCTTAAACAATAACGCGTCTTTAACTTCGTAACAAAAAAACTAATTGGGTTATAGTTGCTTCAAATACTCTGCCGTTATATATCAAAGCAAACATCCCATGATGTATGATATATGTGTGAATCTACAACGAAAAGAAAGTATGTTTACAACCAGACCCCGCTGTTTTGATTTTTGGTATATTCGCGTTAAAACGAACAACCACAAAACAATTCGTGAAAAGAAGGAGCAATCGTTCCTGCTGAAAGGTTAACTGTTTTTTAATAAAAGAAAAAAAAAACTTTTTTGAGATTTCAGACAGGAGGCGAAATGGAAAGCCATCGATCGAATCCTGTAGTGTAGGGCTTCTGCAAATATGCATTCGCCTGTCGATGACCTGTCAAGGAGATCCAAAGTCAATCTGACACTGGATGCAATCTCCATCTTTGCTTTTCTCCTCTGTTCACAAAACGATTAGGGAAAAAATCCCTGTTAAGTTAAATAATGCTTTGATGAAAAGTTAATCAAAATTTCTGAGATCGGTAACAACAACAACAAAATCAACAACAACAACAACAATAATAATAATAATAAAAACAAATCATGGTGATGAAGCTGACTTAAGTAAACTGAAAGAGATGGCAGAAAAGGCTAAAGAAGCAAGGAAACAAGGGAGGAACTGAACGAGAAATACAAAGTACAGGAGAAGGGACTAAACAGCACAATAGAAGATATCAAATAGGATTAAAGCCAAAGCACATGAGATCCAACGGTAAATGAAGGTAGAAGAAATGGGGAGAATAAAACAGATTCACCGAGATCACAACAGACACGATCAGACACCAATTAAAAAATCCCGATGAAGTCCATGGATACTGGCTCAAAATCTTCAAGGCCCTACACCCACGAATAGCAGAACAACTCCAGCACTGTATCACAAACCACCATGCGCCCATTTGGGTGAACACAGGCCTACCAATAAAGTGGAAGTTACTAACAGGTACCATCAGCGAAAGGCTATACAACTACCTAGAGGATACAAACACCATCCCTCACCAACAGAAAGGCTGCAGAAGTAAGTGTAGGGGCACAATAAATCAGCTCCTGATAGACAAAATGGTAATGAAGAATAGTAAGAAAAGGAGAACCAACCTAAGCACGGCATGGATTAACTACACGATACATGATACAGCACAAATGGAAAATAGAATTCCTGAAAATATATGGGGAGAGGAAAACACCATTAGCTTACTGAAAAATACAAAGCCCAACTGGAATGCAATACTTACAGGCTCTGGGATAAGAGTAGCAGAGATTAATATCAGGAGAGGGATCTTTTAAGGTCATTCACTGTCCCCACTGCTCTTCATAGTAGCCATGATTCCCGTGACAAAAGTACTGCACAAGAAGGATGCTGTGTACCAACTCAGGAAAGGAGACAACGAACCATCTGATGTTTATAGAGGACATCTAGATCAGGCCCTAAGAACCAGATATGTCCAAAGAACAATAGATGGAATAATATCACACCCATATGCAGGAAGTGCAATATGAAAAACGAGACCATAAAACACATAACAAGTGAATGGCCGACACTTACACAGAACCAGTACAAAAAGAGGCATGATTCGGTGACAAAACCCCTCCAGCAAAGCCTGTGTAAGACACACCAGCTAGCTTACAGTAATAAGTGGTACGAACACCAACCTGAGACAGTAGAAAATTATCAGGCAAAGATCCTCTGCGACTATGGAATCAAAACAGATAGGGCGATACGTGCCAATACACCAGACGTGTCGTTGATTGATAAGATCAAGAAGGAAGTATCACTCATTGATGTCACAATACCATGGGACACCAGAGTAGATGAGGAAGAAAGAAAAAAAACTGATAAGTATCAAGCCCTGAAAATAGAAATAAGAAGGATATGGGATATGCCAGTGGAAATTGTACCCATAATCATAGGAACACTAGGCACCATCTGAATTTCCCTGAAAAGGAACCTGGAAGAACTAGATGCTGATGTAGCTCCAAGACTCACGTGGTCTACAAACTGTGCACATAGTAACAAAAGTGATGGACTCCTAAGGAGGCAGGATGCAACCCGGAACCCCACACTATAAAAACCACAGTCGAATAGGATGACTGTGATAAGAAAAATATTATTATTATTAATAATAGCGTGTAATTTTGATTTAAAAGAGGCCTATAGGTGGCTACAAATGAAATAAAACAAATAAACTTGAAAAATCATAATACAGTCTAAGGGTAAGAAAAGAATGCGAAATTTGTGGATAACAGTAATCGCGCTAGTTTCCGCTAATGTAAAAAAAAATTTGACTTTTGCGAAAAATTAAATTTGGACATGGACTTAAAACTGATTCCATGAAAGAAGTCCTTTGTTCAAGATAATGTCCAGTAACGGATCCGACTGATGTAATGTTAACGAAGTTATCCTTTGGTTTGTTGGTTTGGGAATTTGTTGCATACAAAGAGATCTTTCATATTTGATCTCGCCTATTTCCAAACTTCTTTTATCCTCTTCTAGTGCCCATGTATTTGCTCTCTCTCTCTCTCTCTCTCTCTCTCTCTCTCTCTCTCTCTCTCTCTCTACGGAAAACTTTTAAAAGCTTCCTGCTGCTCTGGAGCACCACCAGTGACCTCCTACACCCAGTTCTTCCAAAAGGGCGTCTTTCATGTGCCTTCGTTCGAGTGTATCCGAATGAGGGAGGAATCCAGGAGCTCCTTATCACTGGAAGACTTTCGTCCCAAGGGTAGAAATGAAACCCTCTCCCAGCAGTGAAGGGAAGAGGGTCTGGTCTGGATTTTGTAGCTGAAAAGGTACTGAGGCAAAAGACTAATTCTTTTCTCAACCAAATGCGTTTGGAAAGTATCTACGCCTAACGAGGAATATCAAGGATAAAAATCAGTTGAGAGAGAGAGAGAGAGAGAGAGAGAGGAGAGAAGACGCTGGTGAGAGAGGAGGTGAAGAGGACGAGAGAGAGAGAGAGAGAGAGAGAGAGAGAAGGAGAAGAAGGAGAGAGAATGTCTCTTGTTGATGATTTAGAACGTTTCCAAGACGGACGTATAACCATAAAAGCGACGAATGATTAACACCTAAAAGTCTCCGGTATTTCTTTTTTTCATATCTCATTAAAGTTACCTCAGATTTTCTAGAAGAATTCCCACTGTGACGAATATTTCCTTCCCGTGGAGGAAGAGAATTTTTGCACTGAGTGAATTTTCATTACTCATGAACTTAATTGGAGGTTCATCTGATTTAAAGAGATTTGTTTGTTAAAGTGTCATTGACTTAAAAATATTTTCTTAAAATTAAAATTATTGGAAGACACACACACACACTCTCTCTCTCTCTCTCTCTCTCTCTCTCTCTCTCTACTAAATTAGAAGACATCCTTAGAATCTGATTCTTATGGAAAGATGATTCCACAAATTTGAAAGTTTTGACCTGAAACAAATAACAGGCAGATGTCGGTAACCTAACTGAGGTGACAACAGATGTAAATAAAATACATGCATATAAAAAAAAAAAAAAAAAAAAACGTGACATTACAGGGAAAACATCTTATTGAGATACAAGGTATAATTTTCACCTTTTTTTACTAATCAAAAGGACTTTGAAATCACCGAAGTTCAGCTGCATCCTCTACCCTATTTTCTATCCTCTCATAACATCGACAGGTTTTCGAAACGTCCTCTGTTCGGTCGTTCTTTCTGGAAGAGGTGTTTTTTGTTTTAAACCTTATCACTCTATATGGGATTTGCATAATTAAATACTATACACAATCTCGATAAGCAGGAACGTTCTGCTTTTTTTAAGATGCAGATTCTCGAGAGAATGACATTCAAAAATAACGAATGATAAATTTGTACTTTGTTGTCAAATCAATGCTCTTAGAGGAACTCATTTGCGGTATAGTTGCACTGGGGATTAACAGAATATTCAAGGGGCAGTGAAAGCAATTATTGGAAATGATCATTTTGTATTAGAAATAACAATTATGATAATAACAATCATAATGCGTGACCTGTTTAGTGTATCTGTATCTTTCTGAAAATAAGATCTTTTGATACAAGGACGCCTTCCCTCGACCTTCATAAATGTTAGTCGACTAAGCCTTTGCTTCCAATGAGGAATACCTTTATCCCAAGTTCCAATGGCGACGGAAATTTAAAAATTTCTTTGATATATTTTAAATAACCTTCGTAAGGATTAGAAATTCATTTGTCATTGCATTTGATGGAAGTTTAAAATTCTAAACAAGGGATCATAGACTTTACCGTTGCTATCATGAATCACAAAGGAATTCTCTAGGCAGTATCCACAGTTTTATTCAATAATGGTTATTGACAAAACGCCCAGATTCCAGGCAGCAAATTGGACATCGAGGAACCTCACTCAGGAGAGGACAATAGTCGCCAAAGCTCTTTGTAGGACGTCATATGGGATCTCATTGTATCCACAGAAATCCAGTTGCGAGAACTTTGGATCTGTTTTGGAGAGGATCATCCAGCATAAGGGCAGAACAGTGTTTCTTGAAAGAAGTCCGAATGAAAAAAAAAAAGAAGAAATAAACGCACACCTAGAAGAGACCCGACAAAGCAGAACAAGAACAATGTCATCTCCGTCTTCCATATTTCTTTTCTTCGTGCATAAGTTACACCCAAATACCTTCGGGCGTCCAAGCGTTCTTTTGGATACAGTGCGTATTTGGGTCTTCCATTATTGGCTTTGTTAGGCTCTGGGG
Source organism: Macrobrachium nipponense (assembly GCF_015104395.2). Taxonomy (NCBI): domain Eukaryota; kingdom Metazoa; phylum Arthropoda; class Malacostraca; order Decapoda; family Palaemonidae; genus Macrobrachium; species Macrobrachium nipponense. The sequence continues at coordinate 49,395,864 of NC_087214.1, forward strand.
AGATTCGGCAGAATTTATAGGAAATAAAAGGAAAGAAAGAAAGCAAACGGTCCTCTCTCCATTTGACTTGTATATTTACTTATATATCCATCTAAAACAGCATCCAAAGATCAAGGAAACATAGACACATTATATATATATATATATATATATATATATATATATATATATATATATATATATATATATATATATATATATAAAATTCCCCTTCGGTTAACATATATGAAAATATATAAATTCCGAGGTAGAGCGAATTAGATATTAAAGGACATTTGTAGCTTAATGCGTATATATGAATCACGGCGATGTGGTATGTATATATATATATATATATACATATATATATATATATATAGATATATATATATATATTATTATATATAATATATATATATATGTATATATATATATATATATATATTATATATATATATATATATATATATATATGACATACCACATCACCGTGATTCATATATACGCATTAAGCTACAAATGTCCTTTAATATCTAATTCGCTCTACCTCGGAATTTATATATTTTCATATATGTTAACCGAAGGGGAATTTTTTAGTTGATAATAATTTCGTCGGCTCGTGGACGCGAACCACCGAACCAAGAAATCAGGATGTACAGTGAAGCGCTTTTAACCACACGTCCTGGTTTCTTGGTTCGGTGGTTCGCGTCCTCGAGCAGATGAAATTATTATCAACTACAAAATTCCCCTTCTTTTGACATATATGAAATATATTAATTCCAAGGTAGAGCGAATTATATATTAAAGGACATTTGTAGCTTGATGCGTATATATGAATCACAGTGATGTGGTATGTCATATATATATATATATATATATATATATATATATATATATATATATATATATATATATATATATATATAATATATATATGTGTGTGTGTGTGTGTGTGTGTGTATATGTGTGTGTGTGTGTGTGTGTGTGTTTGTTTTCTATGTGAGCATATAGCCATAATGCAAGCACACAGAAACCTCCTGTTGAAGAGGGCGTTTTCTTACCATCGATCCAGCACATTCCAAGTCTTCCTTTCCTTCTCCCTCCTAACACTTCTGAGTACATACTAGTTTTTACCAAATTTCCCTCCATTCTTCCTACAGGACAGAATCATCTCATAAACAATGATCAATCCTTTCGACGATGCAGAACGCTATACTTCTATATGCTTTTCCAAAGTTTGAATACCATGATGCTATTGAGTTTGTATCAATAACATCAACGCAGAAAGTTACCTACAGTATGGAATAACAGTCATGGGAAAGTCTGAACGGACTATCATACCAGCTTCACCTCTAGTAGGTACCACAGCCAACATGCCCGTCCTCCCAACACCATCGAATAGGCCAAAAGGATCACATACCAGCAAATAAAAATTCAGCCCTCCTCCCACCTACGACCCGGAACCCAATTCATTTAATGACTGATGAGCCCATTCCAATCAGAACAAACCCACCCCACCCTGACAATATACCGAAGATGCAGTTTGGAACATTTGTGGCCTTAGAAAATCTCTATGAAGACTCTATTACTCAAGGATGACGCTACAAAGATTCTCTACCACTCGAGAACGACGCTGACATCCTGAAACTTTAGTTATGCTACCATGTTCAACTTCCAACCGAGTGTGCAGGAATACAACATGACTAGAATTTTTCAGAATTATTGCCCTTCTCCTTATCCAGATTATGTACATCGGCCGCCTGTTAACATATATCAGCCCTGAAGAAAAGATAATAGTGAGAAGAATTGAAAAGACTATATACACTGATGCTGCCATTCTTCTTCAACAGATCATGCTTAAAAGAGGGTCTACCTTCAAATAATGATAATAATATAATAATAATGATGATAATAAACCTTAGAATATTTGTGAGGCGACATTTGTAAGTTACAGGTTAATTGAACGACATAATTCTACTAGAGTGCACTAATTTCAATTGGATATCGTCACAGATAGCCTCTAAAGCAATTTAGAATTCTGTTGCAATCAAAAAGCTTAAATATTTCGTCTGTTAAAAGGAAATGTTACACAGAAATTGCGAATGCAGATATTTATGCCCGTCATTAAATTGGCTAAAGCCAATAAGCTCCAGGACAACCAAAAAGAGAATTTAAAATGATAATACCCGGGAATTTTGCATGTCTTGTTTTAATCAAAGTTACTTACTATTATTATCTTTATCATTATTATAATTCCGTTCAAAAGAATGTCAGCATCAGTGGAACTCATTTTCAATTCTTCTCTCCACTCTCTTTTCTTCAGGGCCAATATCTGCTAAGAGCTGGCCGATGTACATAATCTAGAAAAGGAGAACGGCAATAGTTCCAGAGCCAAGCACTAGGACCCAGTGTCATTTAGTGCTATGTTGTCAATGAATGAAAATTATTATTATATAAATAATGAGTTTAAAATAGGTACTCTAAAAGATCAGTGTTTAAAATGGTTAAATCAAGAGATTTGATTTCTAATGGAATTAAAAACTGCCATAAATAAGGTAAATAAATACATATCTATAAAAATTACAATTTTTTCTCTATAAAAACCACAAGCCTTTATAAAAAAAATTCAAAACAGGGCCAACATCAATGTTGTCTCCTAAAGTTTCAGTCATGGTTTTACCATCAAGATGGTGCATCCGCCTCTCATTTATATACCTGTGCTAACTGTCAAAGGGCTATCACAGTGAACACACCCTGGAGCACTACTACCATCAAGAAGAAATCTGTGTCAGTTGGCAGGAACCAATCCTTTGCCTTGTTAGAATAACTTCAGTCCTCCTGTCCTTTGATAGGATGATTGCCAGAATCCTATTTGAGGTCTGATAGTTTTTAACTTTTTATCATTAGCAAGAAATGACCATCACTCCTGCCACTTACTAAGTATATAATTGCGAATACAGATTTCATATCAAAGTGGAGCAATCTATTTATATAAAGTTCTCCTTGGGTGCATGCATTCTTTGCTTCTCTGTCTGCTTTGTCATTCACTGGGATTCCAACATGACCAGGAATCCAACAAAAACATACTGTTTTACGTCTATATGAAATGAGAAACTGCCCCACACCTGAGCCTTCTGTACTATAGGATGGGATGAATTATAATTGCTCAGACTTTTAGGAGCACTTTTACAATCTGAATATATGACACAAGACTTCTTATTTGAAGATATTCTATATCTAGGGCTTTAACAATGGCAGCTAGTTCAGCTGTATATACTGAAGCAGCAGGGGCCACCTTTGCAACATCACAAAAATTATATCTGTGACAACAGCTAAACCTACCCTTTACTTGACTTCGAGCCATCTGTATAAATTTTATAGTCTTCATTATGAACTACATCATGTTCTAAAATTAGGGGTGTTGTTTTCACTATATTCTTATTGCACAATTCAGCTTTTGGTATGAGCCAAGAAGGAATTTTGGAAGGGGCCAATTCATGAACATTCTGAGTCTATAAATTTTGAAGTCGTTATTATCAACTTCATCATGTTCTAAAATTAGTGATTTTATTACTTCATTAGGGGTGTTGTTTTTCACTACATTTTTCCTGCACAATTCACCTTTTGGTGTAGACTAAGGTGGAATTTTGGAAAGGGCCAATTCATGAACATTCTATGCCTGTATAGAATTATCATTTACAAATGCATTTAGCCGGATCTGGAAGGGAACAGAATATCTTGGCTTGAAATTGCTAGCATCAAGTTGATGAATAACCTTATCTGATGGATTGTTAGCATTGCTTTCAATCCTCATCAAAATTCGGATACCTAACGCCTCTCATCTTAAGTCAAGTGGAAGTTAGTGCGTGTCTACATAAAGACTCAACAGGTACTTGAAAAGCCACAGAGAAAATATATAAACCAATATTGTGGACTACATCAAGTTAGCAGAGTTTAGTTTTGCATGCTGATGAATGAATCTGACATCTGTAATCCAACTTTATAGTTGTAGTAAAGATTTCTTAACTGCGCCCTAGTTAAAGCCAATGATCGCTTTCAAAAGACAGAGATTTCTCTACTTTGCACTTTAAATTTTTAATATACTTAGACCAAGTGAGTTTCGAATATAAAATCTTTCCTAAAAAGATTATGTCATCCACATATAGTAGAACAGACCCATCAAGTTTCAAATTTGGTACTGCTCCTTGATGTCTACACCTAGTTAAATGAACAGAAACTGCCTTACTTGTAGAGAACCCGAAACCATTTTATTCTGCCCATGTACAGATAGAGTTGATGGATTTTTGTAAATATTCGCAAGCCGATTCAGCATCATAAGCAGTGCAATAAATGTCCAGATTATCAACAAAAAGTAAGGCCCGTACAGGATTTGCAATTTCATTGATGATGCTGTCAACCGCAATAAATAGCAAAGCAACTACAATAAGCACACTCACCTGTGGAACACCTTCATCTATTTTGAATGGGGAAAACAAACTTTTTCCTACTCTTACTCTTATAGACCAGTCTGTAAAAGAGCGTTATTGAACCTAATCATATTTCCTTTTATGCATAATTTATGTAGCTGCTTATTAATTCCACGATTCCATGTTGTATCATACACTTTTTATAAATCAAAGAATACACGAAGTACCTGGTACTGGTTTACAAAGCCCTGCTGAATTAGATTAGAAAGTCTTAGCAATGGGTTAATGGTAGATCTTCTTTAATGCAAAAGCCAAACTGGAGTGGAGAAAGTAATTTGTGCGCGTCTAAATGCCAAACTAAACGAGAGTTAATCATCTTCTCCATCAGCTTGCATACACTGCTAATAAGAGCTATGGGCCTGTAACTAGTAGTTTGACAAGGGCCTTTATTCGGTTTTTTAATTGGAATTACTACAGAAATTTTCTATTCTGTTAGTAAGATTCCAGTATCCCAAATTCTATTAATAATCTTCAAGAGGCAAGTTTTTGCCTCCTTAGGTAACTGTCACAGCATTACATACAGGATAGTATCCTCACCAAGAGAAGTAACATCCACTGAAGAAAGGGGATCTTGTAGCTCATGCAGAGAGAATTTAGCATTGTAAACTTCAAGATTACTACCAGATGAATCTAAAGGAACCAGGGAGTTCCTAATCTTCTGAAAGTCGGTGGAATAATTATCTGGACTTGAAATATTGGAAAAGTGCTGACCTAGTTATTCAACACCATCTTTGGGACTTGTTATTTATGAATCTCTAACCTTTAAAGATGGTGTTTTAGGGGGAGAAAATTTCCTTGCAAGCTTCCTTTCTTAATTAATCCCATTTATGTAGTATATCCATATATTTCTTTTTGCACTACAAAAATATCGACGCTGTTTAGCCATAGCTCACCGACATATTATTTAAGTAGTAGATGTGCCACATGACTTGTATTTTCTAAAGCACTTTCTTGTAATTTTTTGAGAAAAGCCCATTTCTTATCCTACCAAGGGACAGCAGTCTTAGTAGTTTTCCACTTGCTCTAGGTATAGCAGCCTCTGTACCTGTTAAAACTGGATTTGAAAAATAGGCATACGCTTCTAAGTGGCATTGAAAAGATTCATAAGCCTCTGCTTTCATTACCATCCATTTTGGTGGTGCTTCTATAGGAGCATTCCTGACGAACTTCATATGGTTAGGAAAGTCATCACTACCATGCAGATAGTCATCAACAGACCAGTTAAAACCTAAAGCTATGTCTGAGGATCATACAGTCAAAAGAATAACTGAATAAGAATTAAAATGTACGTTATGGTGAGTCATCATACCATCATTAAGAAGCACAATATTATTATCAATAATGACTTCCTCTATCACTTTTCACCTATTATCTATAGAATCACACACCTCCAAAGGATTGTGAGCATTAAAATCTCCGAGAAGGATGAATGGTGATGGTAATTGATTTAAATGATTGAATGTCAGCCACTGAAAAAGCAGATCTTAGAGGAAGGTAAATGGTACAGACAGTAATTTGTTTGTCTAAAATTAACTTTAGTGCAAATGCCCGTAAATTTGTAGTAAGGGGTATTAGAGAGTCTTCCAAAGATTAACTCACAATAATAGCAGCTGCATCATGTGCATGGTCACTGGTGGGAGGAGCAGAGGAGAAAATTATATAGTTAAACCCGGGATTAAAAATCTCAGGGCCCAATTTGGTTTCTTGCAGACATACTATACCAGGATTTCTCTCTCTCAACAGGATTTTTTAACTCTTCTGCATGTGTACGCAGTCCTTTACAATTCCATTGCAAGATATCAAAAGATGCCACTAATTTAGAGACCTTTCCAGTTGGCTGACCGACTTGGTCATACTAGTCTGCCTTGGTAATCTATTCAACCTCTCAGAGGAGGAAGACTATTCTGATGGCATAATTTTACATTTGCCTTGCCTTGCTGGGGCAGGTGACAGGAGATGTGGAATGTGCATGTAATCTTTTATAACTTGCCATTTCATATTCCATATTTACGTGATGTACTCAGCCACATGAGATCCAAGTGCCCGCAAACTCTCCTGTGGAAGAATACCTAAACCTGGGAGCGAGATTGCCTGGGATACCTCTAAAGATGAGGATAGGGAGGCTTGCGAATAAGTCTGCAGTGCCCCTAAAGAGGGGGTCTGAGGAGCTTCCACAGAGGAAACTTCTGGAGCATGAACAATTTCACACACTGATTAGGAAGCCGACTCTTTCGAGGGATGGAGCTCCTTTGCCTAGGTTGAGTAGCTAGATTACTTATAGAAGGACGAGATTCCTTCTTTGGTAGTGGTTGTTTGCTGAGGGAACTGAAATTACTATATTTCCGTTTCACTATATCACTATATTCAGTTGTCATAGCTATGAGTTTCTTTACATATCCCACACTTATGCGCTCCAAATGGGCTTTAAGCAAAGCTTCCTGTTCATCCTTGTAAGATTCACAATTCGTATCTCTAGGACTATGTTCCTCCTTACAGCGTATACACATAAACTGTCTTGAACAATCGCCATGCTCTGGGAGGCAGCATGTACCACAGAGCTTAGGTCTTACACATACCCGGGATGGATGACCATAACCAAAACTGTTGAAACACTGAAATGGGTGGGGCTTAAAAGGACGAATATTGATTATTTCTCTCTCATGGAAAACAAATCATGGAAGATCTAGGTACTTTAATCCAGATTATGTACATCGGCCAGCTCTTAGCAGACATCAGAATAGAAGAAAATAGAATAGTAAGAAGACTTGGAATGACTTTGTATAAAATTAATTCCACTGATGCTGGCATTCTTTTTAACAGAACATACTTAAAAGAGGGTCTACGCCTATCCTATTATTATTATTATTATTATTATTATTATTATTATTATTATTATTATTAATTATTATAATTAAAAGGAATGACGGTCCTAGATGCCGTTGAGTGTTTATAGCAATTTGTCAGTCACCCGAATTAAGTGTGCTAGATTTTTGCTTCGTCGTAAAAACTTGTGACATCAACGAAAATGTAAATTGGAAATTGACCGACGTCTTATTCCATTAAAGAAGTCCTTGCGCCACGTTCATGTCCAATAATGGATCCGATGAAAGGTACAGTGGTAAAAAATTATCCTTTAAGTTTGAGAATCTTTTGCAAGCAAAGCGATCCTTCGAATAAAAAGTTAACCATTCCCAAAGTTTTTTGGACCCTCATCGTGTAGCTATGCTCTCTCTCTCTCTCTCTCTCTCTCTCTCTCTCTCTCTCTCTCTCTCTCTCTGGAATTTTGAAAGACTTCCTGCTGCTTTCATTGGTCGGTAGGGTTTGTCCTGCACCAATGTCTGACCTCCATTTCTTCAAACCGGGAGTCTTTCATAATTTTGCCGTTCGTGTGTGTTCGTTTGGAGGAGGAATCCGGATGCTCGTTAGCACTGGAAGACTTTCGTCTCAAGTGTTGGACGAGAACTCTCGCAGCCCTGACGGGAGAAGGGTCTGGTTTCTCGAAGTGAGAGACAGTGAAGCAAAATACTCAGTTTTTCACAGTCAGATTTATTTGAAGAAGCATATGAGAATAACGAGGAAAGTCAAGCTAAAAAAGACGAGAGAGAGAGAGAGAGAGAGAGAGAGAGAGAGAGAGAGAGAGAGAGAGAGAGAGAGAGATTTTCACTTTTTTTAGTTTTAACTTTTTGTTGAGATTTCACAACTTTATGGTAAATCAGAGAAGAAGATTTTCATTATGTGGAGAGAATGATTTAAATATATAATCTAAGAGGTACATACTTTGCGAAGTCTCTTTCTGAATAAACGTTAAATATTATATGAAAAATCCTCTGGAAAATATGATTAAGGCAAGAAGATTCTATGAAACGACGAGTTTTGTACTGGAGTAAATATAAATATTAAAGGCCGAAGTTGGTAACTAAATTACATGATGAAACAGCTGTTAGTTGAATGAATAGAACCAAGACAGAAACCGTCATATCAAAGGAAATATTTTAGGGAGTCGCATGACATGTTTCATCTGGGCTACAGTAATCATTATAATTAATTAATCATAATAAAAATGAAACTGTATTCATCACTTCACAAAACTAAAGCTTAGCTACATTCTTTAAATTATTCTTTTATTGCCTCGTAAAATTTTAGTTCCATTTATCAGTTTGCGGTCGAGTTCTAAGTGTTGAAGTGATCATCAGCAGTGATACAGTATAGATACGATGAAAATTCAAAAAAAAAACGTATAAAGACAGCATATTTCCTGGAAACAAAACATTTTGAAATGTTAAAACGTAACCAAAGAGGAGACGTGACAATTGAATCTGTACTACACGACTTTTGAAGAGTTGCAATCTGCCGCGAATGGTGCGTTATAGCGCGTAATAGCTTGGGTCATTTCTGGCACTTCCGTGACCGTGGAGTCCAAACAAAGGTTTCCTATGGATTTGTCATCTTTGAAGAGGCCAAAATCCAAAATGGCCAACCGGGGGCCATCTTAAAAATGACTTTTTCTATGGTTGGGGCTACAGCGTTGATCAAACATATACTTTCTGGGATTTTTGGGGTCAAGGAATTCATATTTGACATCAATTTTATGATCAGACCCTTGTTATGACTAGGTTACGCAAGATGGCTGCCATCCGCCAAGGTCTGTTACCTAATTACTGAACTTTTTTTTTTAGGTGTACTGTTTTGCAAGCCATTGGTTCCACTGCACTTCATCTGATTCATTATAAAATAACCTCTGCAACGTGGTAGCCCTATCTTTGTTTCTGATTGCACTTTGTTTTTACATTCAGGTCTCCCTGCACCTTGTGCCATTATGCACATCTGTTGCACCTCGTAAGTGATGTGATGTGATGTGATGCTGCAGATGAGTACCACTTAGAAGCTGTTCCTCCTGCAGTTAGTAGTAAACATAAATGACTAAAGGATGTGTCCCTGAAAATGTGGAAAACGTGCAATGACACTGAAACTACCTCTCCTGTTAGATAGGAAAGTTTAAAGGAGAAGATAAAAAAATGGACTGGTCTTGATGAATTTGGCAATGTGCATAATAGAACTGACTGGAATAATGGGCCAGCTGATTATTATATGCATGATTTGTGTTATGTAACACTATCATCAACATCCAATATTCAGAAAGTCATTAAACGCAACGAAAAGCGCTGCTCCAGTCAGATTCTTGCGTCAAAGCAAAGTAATGATGATTCGAAGATAATCCAGGTGCCCTTCCCTCATCAAAGCGTCTGCGTTTCCTCAATGGGTGGGCCTATTCATGATAAAACAGTGTGTTTGGTGTACGAAAGGTGAAGATCTAAAACACAATTATTCACCATGATTATGTGACAATATAACTGTCACAACATGGGCGTAAAATTTGGTGAAATATTAGAGGAAAATTTTTATATAATTTAATATTTGTTTAATACTTACGCTTTTTAGTGTATCTGCAACATGCATAAAACTTAGTCAAATATCAGAGGAAAGTTGTTATATCATATAATTTTTGTTTAATACTTATGCTTTTTAGTGTGTACATCTTTTGAAAATTAGATCTGACTTGGGGACGCATTCGCTTCAAGTCCATAAATGTTAAATCAACTAAGCCCTGACCTCGTAAAAGGAATACGTTTATTCAAAGCCTCAATGGCGACTGAATAATTTCTTTGATCTATTGGAAATGAACTTCACAAGGATGAACCTCTTTTGTCCCTGTATTCGAAAGAGACTTAAAATTCTAAACGGGAAAATACACTTTCATTTTCTCTCATCAATCCCAAAGTAATCCTCTAGGCAATGCCCATCATTCTTTCAGAGATGCTTACTGATAAAATGCCCGATTCCGGACATCGAAGTGGGCAGCGAGGAACCTCCCTCAATCGGCAAAGGACAATAGTCGTGAAAGCTGCTTTGTTCGACGTTCTGTGGATCTCGCTACGAGGTTATTTTATCCGCAGGATTCCATTGTGAAAACTTTGAATCTGCTTTGGAGAGGATCATGCAGCATAATGGAAGAGCAGTGTTTCTGCAAAGATGGCCAGAATGGAACACATCTAGAAGAGACCCAACAAAGCAGAACAAGAACAGTGTCATCTTTTTCTTCCATATTTCTTTTCTTCGAGCATCAGTAACACCCAAATACCTTCGGGCGTCTTTCGATCTTTTGGATACAAGGGCGTATTTGGGTCTTCCATTATTGGCTTTGTTAGGCTCTGGGGAGATTTGGCGGATGTATGAGGTGAAATGCACAGAAAGGTAAGAGCAAGAAAATGACTGGTTCTCTCTCTCAGTTATTAAATGCTAATGAAAATCAGCGAGATTCGTGGATCGTTACATTTGCTGTCACAGTTTGCCAATCGGTTTTGACATCAACTAACAATGATACAAAAGTAACCGGAAATTAATGACACTTTTACACATCACGCCATACGACCGTACCTTATTAACCAACGTAAATTAGCGAGATAAAAGTTGTATTTTTTTTCGGGAAGCTTCAATATGTCACAATTTCGATATCATTCTCAGCGCAATTGTAAAATTCACCATAAGGAGTTTTGATCAAGATAATTTAAAGCAGTTGAATACTTAAATGTATAGTTTGCGTTCAACTTCTTTGGAAACGATAAAATTTGAAATATTCTTGGAATCTTTCATAACTTTCATTGTTTATATGTCTGATGTCTTTCCTACCTCCATTTTCACAGATATTGCGAAACTAAAATTACATCTAATTGATTTATGGTTCAGTGTATAGCGGATGAAAGCGATACTAAAATCACACTTTCAGCTGAATGAGAATTTCAGTGCCAGCTACCTGATATACTATAGCTGGCTGATGAAGTTGTTTGCCTTTCCCTTAGTAAAATAATACGGTTTCTTAAATTAGATCAATTCTATTCAATGAAAAATCACTGGTAAATGTCCAATGACCTAATGCTGTACTGTCGCAAAAACAGTAAGTTCTGTTGACTGATACTCGTATCGAATTTTATTGAAAGTTGTAACATTATTCTTACAGTCTGTTTCACCATAATAAAATGAAATATACAGACTTCATTTATAAGAAGAAAACAGAGATTCTCTCTCTCTCTCTCTCTTTATCAAATAAATTAGAATCATCATAAAAGATTGATTATTATCAAGGCCGAAGATTCCACGAAACGGAAGGTTTTGTCCTTGAGTTAATGTACAAATAAAAGAAAGAAGCTGGTAAACAAAATAGGAGATGAAAACATGAAGAAACAGATGAGCAGAGCCCATCCAAAACTGCGATATTAACGATCTACTAACTTGGTGAGTCAGTGCATTTTTCTCCTTGGCTATCGTAATGTTAATAATTAATACATTAAATCAAATTGTGGTTATATTCGTCATTTCTCGAAACCACAGTTTATCTGTATCTTTTATTGTACTATCCATTTTTATTCTCTATTCGATCTTCAGTCAGATATACTCTTTTTTATCACCTCACAAAAAGTAAACTCCCAACTTCACTTTCTGGCCGAGTGCTAAGTGACCAACTGAAGGTCAGCAGTATTATAAAACAGCTGCAATGAAAATTCTAGCATTTAAAATGACGGCATATCTGGACAGGAACGTAAATCGATGCGTTATGTGATAAAAAGAACAACTCTCTTTCTTTCCTGGAGCAAAATATTTTGAAATGTCAGAGCGAAACCAGAGAGGAAATGTGACAATTGAATCTGTACAACAAAACTTCTGAAGAGCTGCAATCTGCCGTGAATGGCGTGCCATTGCGCGGAAGTGAACAGCTGCTGGCTGTGGCTGCAACATTCTTCTTTTGCAAAAGAGTAACAAGAATTCAAAACGTCTACCCTATGTTCTTCTCTAAGGTCGCTCTCTATAGGAAGTCTTTTATGGTTCAAGATAAATGAACATGTTAACTTTATATCGCATCTGTATTACCATATTGATCGAAAAAGAAACCCACAAGATTACCGAGTATGACTTGTTTACTTGTAAGTATTTACACCGTATTTTACTTAAGACTTTAAGAAAATACTATGTAAAATTACAAGTAAATAAATTATGCTCAGTAATCTTGTGGGTTTCTTTTTCCATCTGTAGAAGGAAATTGAAAGAAATTTTAGTTTGGTTCACTATATTGATCATGAATCGTGGTACGACCTTGAAACTATATGTTAATGATTTTGTCAATTTGAGGATAAAACTGGTCAGAACAATACTGGAGGTCAGATAGCATGAATAAGAGAGAGAGAGAGAGAGAGAGAGAGAGAGAGAGAGAGAGAGAGAGAGAGAGAGAGAGAGTTTAAACGTTAAGAGAAATGACGGAAGTTCCATATGTAGATGTGGTAATCATGAAAAGAAGGAGAGATGTCTTGAAACTGTCCTTCGTACAAACCCTGAGAAAGTAGTATGTGGACACCAGGAGGAGGAAATGGAGGACCTTGTCCCGCTTAATTAAGAAATATGAGAAGGGAAGGCCGGAGTCTAATGGAAGTTTGTGGTTCATAAAACATGAAATTCATGAGTGGCGGCTATTCACGGAGGCACTGAGGGCAAAGGGCAAAAGCAGAAACATTCTGCTGTTTGATGCTTGACAATTCTCATGAGAATGGAATTCGGAAATAATGAATATTATTATTTGTATTTTGATGTCCAAGTAATGCGTTATTATTTCTGTGGGGATTTGATGAATAATCGAGTCGTGTTCAAAAGCATTTTTGATTATAACAGTAATAAAACATTAAAACTTTTCAGGAAAAAGTCCATTTCATTTAATATAATAATTCAATAGCTGACCCTCCAAGTATAAGTAGTTTTACATGCTTTTATTTAACTCGACTTCTGCGTCTGTCTGTCCTCAAATCTTGCAACTCAACTTTCGACCTTTTCCCTTCGTCCGACGGACCTGAAATTTCGCCTGGTTACTCACCCCCAACCTCACATGATCAGTAGGTCAGCAGTGACCTCTAGTGACCCTACTACAGTGGCCTCTCCCAGTATCTCAGGATTTGTACGAAACTCTTCGGATTTTTTACAACTTCCTTGAATCGGTAGAATCTCTCTTCTGTAAAACCCATTCCCGATTCCCTCCCTTCCCTTTCTTTCCTCTTCCCCCTCCCCTCCCTCCTTCCCGTAAACGGATATCAGTCACGTTAACTACAATTATAAATCAGTTACAATTTCTGTGAAACCCAAAAAGTATAGAATATATAGTGTAAAAGAATTTCTAAATATGCCTTTATTAAAATTCACTAAAAAGTAAAAAATAAGGTTTTGAGACACACCAGGATTTTCTTACAATTAATCAGGTCAACAAAAATCAAAGCGTGGGAGCCAAACATTGAGGAAAAGGAAAAATATACTACGAGAAAATAAATATTTTTTTTTTTTTTTTTATTTCATTTCTTGTAGCAATTCCTTCCATGTTTGTGGCCCACGCTTTTATTTTTGTAGACATGGTTAATCGTAAGAAAATCCTAATGTGTCTAAAAAACATTACTTTTTGCTATTGAGTGCATTTTAATTAAAACACGCTTAACAGACGTTTCTTCTATAATTTGTTATTTAAAAATTATATCTTTTGGTGTGAGTGCACCTTTCCCGTGTCTCTACGAATTCTTGTCGACTCAGCCTTCACTTCTAGAAAGGAAAAAGTTCACCCTTGCCTAAATGGCGACAGAGAATAGATTTATTTCTCTGGTCTATTGCAAATAAACTTCATAAGGATGTTCTATTGTCATCGCATTTGAAAGAGGCTTACAAATCTCTACAGGAAAATATGGATTTTTCCTTTACTTCAGCAGTCCTTAAGTAATCCTCTAGGCAATATCCATAATTCTTCAGAAATACTTATTGATAAAATGCCCGATTCCGACGTCGAAGTGGGCATCGAAGAACCTCACTCAGTAATGGACAATAGTCGTGAAAGCTGCTTTGTTGCGACGTTATGCAAGATCTCGTGACGTATCATTGCATCTGCAGGAATCCATTGCAAGGGCTCGAGACTGCTTTTCGGAGGATCATCCTGCTTTACTGAAAGAACAAAATCTGGATAAAACCTGGAATGGAAGACGTCGTCTGGAAAAGACCCAACAAAGCAGAAAAGGACCAGTTTCTACTTCCTCTTCCACGTTTTAGTTTTCTGTCAAGAGACCCATCGAGATGGCTATTTGTCTGTCCTTCCGCATTTTTCCTGTCAGCCCTCAGATTTTTAAAAACTGCTGAGAATAGAGGGGTGCAAATTGGTAAGTTATCATCCACCCTCCATCCTCAAACATAGCAAATTACAGCCCCCTAGCCTCAGTAGGTTATATTTTCTATAAGGTTACAGCTATCAATGATCGTGCGTCTGGCACCACTATAGGTATCAATAACATAGTCCACCACCAAGCATG
>NC_087214.1:49411208-49440157 GCF_015104395.2 Macrobrachium nipponense
AGTAAGGGGTCGGTTGCCTGATGCGCCTTCTCCACTGCATGCACCAGGCAGGATTTTATTGTTTGGCAAACGGATTTTTACGATTGCATGGCCCTGCTGTCATCATTCAAAGTCCACCTGCAAGGCAGCAGTTTCCACAGTTATTGGCAGTGGGCCTAGCCTTTGACTAAAAAGTAAGACTGCAAGGCAGCAGTTTCCACCGTTATTGGTGGTGGGCCTAGCCTTTGACTAAAAAGTAATATTGCAAGGCAGCAGTTTTCCACAGTTTATTGGTGGTGGGCCTAGCCTTTGACTAAAAAGTAATATTGCAAGGCAGCAGTTTCCACAGTTATTGGTGGTGGGCCTAGCCTTTGACTAAAAAGTAATATTGCAAGGCAGCAGTTTCCACAGTTATTGGTGGTGGGCCTAGCCTTTGACTAAAAAGTAATATTGCAAGGCAGCAGTTTCCACAGTTATTAGCGGGGCCTAGCTTTTTCCTAAAAAGTAAGACTGC
The DNA here is from genome assembly GCF_015104395.2 of Macrobrachium nipponense. NCBI lineage: Eukaryota > Metazoa > Arthropoda > Malacostraca > Decapoda > Palaemonidae > Macrobrachium > Macrobrachium nipponense. Next base: position 49,411,702 of record NC_087214.1, read on the forward strand.
AAGGCAGCAACTGTCCTTTTAGTCATCTTTTACGACGAATGCCCTGACAAAACCCCCACACGTGAAAACCCCCACTAACAAATTACCTATCGTAATTCGATAGTTATTTACAGTGGTTACAAGGAAACGATGTTATTTTATTAGTAACTGCTAACTAGCAAACTATCTATGAATATTTGTATTGATAATTCTCTTTTGGCAGTTATTTACAATGATTAAAAGAAGGTAGCTTTAGGTTTAGAGTAAATAAAGTTTTCTTTATTTATTTGCCCATCAAGGAAGTCATCCTTAATAATAAAGTTGGAGAGAAACTGTGCTATAAAGGTTATATGTATACTATAAAAACCACCAGTGGTACTATGAAGAGAGGGGAATGTTCTAGAAGTTAAATATATCTTAGTTTAACCAGACTACTAAGCTGATTAACAGCTCTCCTAGGGCTACCCTGGAAGGATTAGATATTTTTACGTGGCTAGGAACCAATTGGATACCTCACAACGGGACCTACAGTTTATAGTGGGATCCGAACCACATTTTATCGAGAAATGAATTTCTAATCACCAGAAACAAATTATTCTGATTCCACGGTGGCACAGCGGGGAATCGAACTCGGGACTAGTGAAGTGGTAGGCGAGCACGTAAGCCACTCGTTCAGCGAGGAACTTAACAAACGTATAAAAAAACAAATCACGGAGAGAGAGAGAGAGAGAGACCACCAATTGCTGTCTTACTTTTTCTTTCGTGTATATTTCCCTTATCTCATATCTGCTTCGAAATGACCGGATGGACGCCCAAGTTGTTTGGTTGTTGCCAATTCACGAAAAAAGAAGTAAGTAATGCGCTGAACTTTCTAAGGCGCAATCGAGTTTTTTGTACAGCGTATAATGCTGAATGTAGCTTTCGGCCACGGTGCATGAAAATTTCATGCTTGGTGTTGGACTATGTTATTGATATAGATAGCGGTGCCAGACGCACGATCATGGATAGCTTTAACCTTATAGCAAATATAACCTACTGAGGCTAGAAGGCTGTAATTTGCTATGTTTGATGATTGGAGGGTGGATGATTAACTTACCAATTTGCAGCCCTCTATTCTCAGCAGTTTTTAAAATCTGAGGGCGGACAGAAAAGATGCGAAAGGACAGACAAATAGCCATCTCGATAGTTTTCTCTTTACAGAAAACTAAAATGTTGAAGAGGAAGTAGAAACTGATCCTTTTCTGCTTTGTTGGGTCTTTTCCAGACGACGTCTTCCATTCCAGGTTTTATCCAGATTTTGTTCTTTCAGTAAGCAGGATGATCCTCCAAAAAGCAGTCTCGAGCCCTTGCAATGGATTCCTGCAGATGCAATGACCACGTCACGAGATCTTGCATAACGTCGAACAAAGCAGTTTTCACGACTATTGTCCTTTCCTGAGTGAGGTTCTTCGATGCCCACTTCGATGTCAGGAATTTTATCAATAAGCATTTCTGAAGTATTATGGATATTGCCCAGAGGATTACTTTAGGATTGAAGAGAGTAAAGGAAAAGTCCATATTTTCTTGTAGAGATTTGTAAGCCTCTTTCAGATGCGATGACAAAAGAACATCCTTATGAAGTTTACTTGCAATATATCAAAGAAATGGTCTATTCTCCGTCGCCATTGAGGCCTGGGGTTGACTTATTCCTTTCTAGAAGTGAAGGCCGAGTCGACAAGCATTCGTAGAGACACGGGAAAGGTGCACCCATACCAAAAGATTATAATTTTTAAATAACAAATCATAGAAGAAACATCTGCTAAACGTGTTTTTATTAAAATGCACCTAAAAGTAAAAAATAACATTTTGAGACTCATCAGGATTTTCTTACAATTAATCATGTCCAAACATGGAAGGAATTGCTGCAAGATATGAAAAAAATATATGCATTTTCTTGTAGCATTTCCTTCAATGTTTGGCTCCCACGCTTTTATTTTTGTTGACATGATTAATTGTAAGAAGATCTTGATGTGTCTCAAAACCTTATTTTTTACTTTTTAGTGAATTTTAATAAAGGTATATTTAGAAATTCTGTTATACTATTTATTCGATACTTTTTAGTTTTGACAGAAATTGTAACTGATTTATAATTGTAGTTAACGTGACTGATATCCGTTTACGGGAAGGAGGGAGGGGAGGGGGAAGAGATTCTACCGATTCAAAGAAGTTGTGACAAATCCGAAGAGTTTCATACAAATCCTGAGATACTGGGAGAGGTCACTGTATTAGGGTCACTAGAGGTCACTGCTGACCTACTGATCATGTGAGGTTGGGAGTGAGTAACCAGGCGAAATTTCAGGTCCGTCGTTCGAAGGGAAAAGGTCGAAAATTTAGTTGCAAGATTTGAGGACAGACAGACGCAGAAGTCGGGTTAAATAAAAGCATGTAAAACTACTTATACTTGGAGGGTCAGCTATTGAATTAGTATATTAAATGAAGTGGACTTTTTCCTGAAAGGTTTACTGTTTTATTATTATTGTAATCAAAATTATTACTGTGAATATGACATTTTCACCATTTTAGTATTATATTTGCTTGTTTGGAACACGACTGGATTATTCAACAAATCCCCACAGAAATTATAGCGCATTACCTGGACATCAAAATACAAACAATATCATTCATTAGTTTCGAATTCCATTCTCATGAGAATTGTCAGCATCAAACAGCAGAATGTTCCTGCTTTGGCCCTTTGCCCTCAGTGCCTCCGTGAATAGCCGCCACTCATGAATTTCATGTTTTATGAACCACAAACTTCCATTAGACTCCGGCCTCCCTTCTCATATTTCTTAATTAAGCAGGACAAGGTCCTCCATTTCCTCCTCTGGTGTCCACATACTACTTTCTCAGGGTTTGTACGAAGGACAGTTTCAAGACATCTCTCTTTTCATGATTACCACATCTACATATGGAACTTCCGTCATTTCGCTTAACGTTTAAACTCTCTCTCTCTCTCTCTCTCTCTCTCTCTCTCTCTCTCTCTCTCTCTCTCTCTCTCTCTCTCTTATTCATGCTATCTGACCTCCAGTATTGTTCTGACCAGTTTTATCCTCAAATTGACAAATCATTAACATATAGTTTCAAGGTCGTACCACGATTCATAACAACATAGTGAACCAAACTAAAATTTCTTTCAATTTCCTTCTACAGATGGAAAAAGAAACCCACAAGATTACTGAGCATAATTTATTTACTTGTAAGTATTTACATAGTATTTTTCTTAAAGTTTTAAGTAAAATACGGTGTAAATACTTACAAGTAAACAAGTCATACTCGGTAATCTTGTGGGTTTCTTTTTCGATCAATACAGTAATATAGATGCGATATAAAGTTTAACAAGTTCATTTATCTTGAACCATAAAAGACTTCTATAGAGACGACCTTAGAGAAGAACATAGGGTAGACGTTTTGAATTCTTGTTACTCTTTTGCAAAAGAAGAATGTTGCAGCCACAGCCAGCAGCTGTTCACTTCCGCGTAATGGCACGCCATTCACGGCAGATTGCAGCTCTTCAAAAGTTTTGTTGTACAGATTCAATTGTCACATTTCCTCTCTGGTTTCGCTCTGACATTTCAAAATATTTTGTTCCAGGAAAGAAAGAGAGTTGTTCTTTTTATCACATAACGCATCGATTTACGTTCCTGTCCAGATATGCCGTCTTTTTAAATGCTAGAATTTTCATTGCAGATGTTTTATAATACTGCTGACCTTCAGTTGGTCACTTAGCACTCGGCCAGAAAGTGAAGTTGGGAGTTTACTTTTTGTGAGGTGATAAAAAAAGAGTATATCTGACTGAAGATCGAATAGAGAATAAAAATGGTAAGTACAATAAAAGATACATAAACTGTGGTTTCGAGAAATGACGAATATAACCACAATTGATTTAATGTATTAATTATTAACATTACGATAGCCAAGGAGAAAAATGCACTGACTCACCAAGTTAGTAGATCGTTAATATCGCAGTTTTGGATGGGCTCTGCTCATCTGTTTCTTCATGTTTTCATCTCCTATTTAGTTTACCAGCTTCTTTCTTTTATTTGTACATTAACTCAAGGACAAAACCTTCCGTTTCGTGGAATCTCGGCCTTGATAATAATCATCTTTATGATGATTCTAATTTTTATTTGATAGAGAGAGAGAGAGAGAGAGAGAGAGAGAGAATCTCTTGTTTTCTTCTTATAAATGAAGTCTGTATATTTCATTTTATTATGGTGAAACAGACTGTAAGAATAATGTTACAACTTTCAACAAAATTCGATACGAGTATCAGTCAACAGAACTTACTGTTTTTGCGACAGTACAGCATTAGGTCATTGGACATTTACCAGTGATTTTTCATTGAATAGAATTGATCTAATTTAAGAAACCGTATTATTTTACTAAGGGAAAGGCAAACAACTTCATCAGCCAACTATAGTATATCAGGTAACTGGCCACTGAAATTCTCATTCAGCTGAAAGTGTGATTTTAGTATCGCTTTCATCCGCTATACACTGAACCATAAATCAATTAGATGTAATTTTAGTTTCGCAATATCTGTGAAAATGGAGGTAGGAAAAGGAAAGACATCAGACATATAAACATAAAAGCTATGAAAAGATTCCAAGAATATTTCAAATTTTATCGTTTCCAAAGAAGTTGAACGCAAACTATACATTTAAGTATTCAACTGCTTTAAATTATCTTGATCAAAACTCCTTATGGTGAATTTTTACAATTGCGCTGAGAATGATATCGAAATTGTGACAATATTGAAGCTTCCCGAAAAAAAACAAAAAATATCAACTTTTATCTCGCTAATTTACGTTGGTTAATAAGGTACGGTCGTATGGCGTGATGTGTAAAAGTGTCATTATTTCCGGTTACTTTTGTATCATTGTTAGTTTGATGTCAAAACCGATTGGCAAACTGTGACAGCAAATGTAACGATCCACGAATCTCGCTGATTTTCATTAGCATTTAATAACTGAGAGAGAGAACCTGTCATTTTCTTGCTCTTACCTTTCTGTGCATTTCACCTCATACATCCGCCAAATCTCCCCAGAGCCTAACAAAGCCAATAATGGAAGAACCCAAATACGCCCTTGTATCCAAAAGATCGAAAGACGCCCGAAGGTATTTGGGTGTTACCGATCTCGAAGAAAAGAAAATATGGAAGAAAAAGATGACACTGTTTCTTGTTCTGCTTTGTTGGGTCTCTTCTAGATGTGTCCATTCTGGCCATCTTTGCAGAAACACTGTTCTTCCATTAAGCTGCATGATCCTCTCCAAAGCAGATTCAAAGTTCTCACAATGGATTCCTGCGGATACAATAACCTCGTAGCGAGATCCAACAGAACGTCGAACAAAGCAGCTTTCACGACTATTGTCCTTTGCCGATTGAGGGAGGTTCCTCGCTGCCCACTCGATGTCCGGAATCGGGTATTTTATCAGTAAGCATCTCTGAAAGAATGATGGGCATTGCCTAGAGGATTACTTTGGGATTGATGAGAGAAAATGAAAGTGTATTTTCCCGTTTAGAATTTTAAGTCTCTTTCGAATACAGGGACAAAAGAGGTTCATCCTTGTGAAGTTCATTTCCAATAGATCAAAGAAATTATTCATTCACTCTCCGTCGCCATTGAGGCTTGGAATAAACGTATTCCTTTTACGAGGTCAAGGCTTAGTTGATTTAACATTTTATGGACTTGAAGCGAATGCGTCCCCCAAGTCAGATCTAATTTTCAAAAGTATACACACTAAAAAGCATAAGTATTAAACAAAAATTATATGATATAACAACTTTCCTCTGATATTTGACTAAGTTTTTTTATGCATGTTGCAGATACACTAAAAAGCGTAAGTATTAAACAAATATTAAATTATATAAAAAACAAAAAATTTTCCTCTAATATTTCACCAAATTTTACGCCCATGTTGTGACAGTTATATTGTCACATAATCATGGTGATAATTGTTTTTTGTTTTGATCTTCACCTTTTCGTACACCAAACACACTGTTTTATCATGAATAGGCCCACCCATTGAGGAACGCAGACGCTTTGATGAGGTGGGAAGGGCACCTGGATTATCTTCGAATCCATCATTACTTTGCTTTGACGCAAGAATCTGACTGGAGCAGCGCTTTTCGTTGCGTTTAATGACTTTCTGAATATTGGATGTTGATGATAGTGTTACATAACACAAATCATGCATATAATAATCAGCTGCCCATTATTCCAGTCAGTTCTATTATGCACATTGCCAAATTCATCAAGACCAGTCCATTTTTTTTATCTCTCCTTTAAACTTTCCTATCTAACAGGAGAGGTAGTTTCAGTGTCATTGCACGGTTTTCCACATTTCAGGGGACACATTCTTAGTCATTTATGTTACTACTAACTGCAGGAGGAACAGCTTCTAAGTGGTACTCATCTGCAGCATCACATCACACACATCACTTACGAGGTGCAACAGATGTGCATAATGGCACAAGTGCAGGGAGACCTGAATGTAAAAACAAAGTGCAATCAGAAACAAAGATAGGGCTACCACGTTGCAGAGGTTATTTTATAATGAATCAGATGAAGTGCAGTGGAACCAATGGCTTGCAAAAAATTACACCTGAAAAAAAAAAGTTCAGTAATTAGGTAACAGACCTTGGCGGATGGCAGCCATCTTGCGTAACCTAGTCATAACAAGGTCTGATCATAAAATTGATGTCAAATATGAATTCCTTGACCCCAAAAATCCCAGAAAGTATATGTTGATCAACGCTGTAGCCCCAACCCATAGAAAAAGTCATTTTTAAGATGGCCCCCGGTGGCCAGTTTGGATTTTGGCCTCTTCAAAGATGACAAATCCATAGGGAAACCTTTGTTTGACTCCACGGTCACGGAAGTGCCAGAAATGACCCAACTATTACGCGCTATAACGCACCATTCGCGGCAGATTGCAACTCTTCAAAAGTCGTTGTAGTCAGATTCAATTGTCACGTCTCCTCTTTGGTTACGTTTTAACATTTCAAAATGTTTTGTTTCCAGGAATATGCTGTCTTTATACGTTTTTTTGAATTTTCATCGTATCTATACTGTATCACTGCTGATGATCACTTCAACACTTAGAACTCGACCGCAAAACTGATAAATGGAACTAAAATTTTACGAGGCAATAAAAGAATTATTTAAAGAATATAGCTAAGCTTTGGTTTTGTGAAGTGATGAATACAGCCTGATTTTTATTATGATTAATTAATTATAATGATTACTGTAGCCCAGATGAAAAATGTAATGTGACTCCCTAAAATATTTCCCTTTGATATGACGGTTTCTGTCTTGGTTCTATTCATTTAACTATACAGCTGTTTCATCATGTAATTTAGTTTACCAACTTCGGCCTTTAATATTTATATTTACTCCAGTACAAAACTCGTCGTTTCATAGAATCTTCTTGCCTTAATCATATTTTCCAGAGGACTTTTCATAATATATTAACGTTTATTCAGGAAAGAGACTTCGAAAAGTATGTACCTCTTAGATTATATATTTAAATCATTCTCTCCACATAATGAAAATCCTTCTTCTCTGATTTACCATAAAGTTGTGAAATCTCAACAACAAAAAGTTAAAACTAAAAAAAGTGAAAATCTCTCTCTCTCTCTCTCTCTCTCTCTCTCTCTCTCTCTCTCTCTCTCTCTCTCTCTCCCCTTTTTTATGCTTGACTTTCCTCGTTATTCTCATATGCTTCTTCAAATAAATCTGACTGTGAAAAACTGAGTATTTTGCTTCACTGTCTCTCACTTCGAGAAACCAGACCCTTCTCCCGTCAGGGCTGCGAGAGTTCTCGTCCAACACTTGAGACGAAAGTCTTCCAGTGCTAACGAGCATCCGGATTCCTCCTCTAAACGAACACACGAACGGCAAAAGTATGAAAGACTCCCGGTTTGAAGAAATGGAGGTCAGACATTAGGACAAACGCCACCGACCAATGAAACCAGCGGGAAGTCTTTCAAAACTCCCCGAGAGAGAGAGAGAGAGAGAGAGAGAGAGATAGAGAGAGAGAGAGAGAAGAGAGAGAGAGAGAGAGCGTAGCTACACGATGATGGGTCCAAAAACTTTGGGAATGGTTAACTTTTTACCACTGTACCTTTCATCGGATCCATTATTGGACATGAACGTGGCGCAAGGACTTCTTTAATGGAATAAGACGTCGGTCAATTTCCAATTTACATTTTCGTTGATGTCACAAGTTTTTACGACGAAGCAAAATCTAGCACACTTGATTTAATTGCTGTCATGAGGAAACTCATTCGGGAGATTGAGAAATTGCTATAAACACTCAACGGCATCTAGACCGCCATTCCTTTTAATAATAATAATAATAATAATAATAATAATATAATAATAATAATCAATAATAATAATCAATATAATAATTATTAATAATAATTATTAATAATAATATCATAATAATAATAATAATAATAATAATAATTAATAAATAATTAATAATAATAATTAATTAATAATAATTAATAATAATTAATAATAATATGATGGGCGTAGACCCTCTTTTAAGTATGTTCTGTTAAAAAGAATGCCAGCATCAGTGGAATTAATTTTATACAAAGTCATTCCAAGTCTTCTTACTATTCTATTTTCTTCTATTTTGATGTCTGCTAAGAGCTGGCCGATGTACATAATCTGGATTAAAGTACCTAGATCTTCCATGATTGATTTCCCATGAGAGAGAAATAATCAATATTCGTCCTTTTAAGCCCCACCCATTTCAGTGTTTCAACAGTTTTGGTTATGGTCATCCATCCCGGGTATGTGTAAGACCTGAGCTCTGTGGTACATGCTGCCTCCCAGAGCATGGCGATTGTTCAAGACAGTTTATGTGTATACATGTAAGGAGGAACATAGTCCTAGAGATACGAATTGTGAATCTTACAAGGATGAAGAGGAAGCTTTGCTTAAAGCCCATGTGGAGCACATAAGTATGGGATATGCAAAGACACTCATAGCTAGGACAACTGAATATAGTGATATAGTGAAACGGAAATATAGTAATTCCAGTTCCCTCAGCAAACAACCGCTACCAAAGAAGGAATCTCTTCCTTCTATAAGTAATCTAGCTCCTCAACCTCGGCAAAGGAGCTCCATCCCTCGAAAGAGTCGGCTTCCTAATCAGTGTGTGAAATTGTTCAAGCTCCAGAAGTTTCCTCTGTGGAAGCTCCTCAACCCCTCTCTAGGGGCACTGCAGACTTCTTCACAAGCCTCCCTATCCTCATCTTTAGAGGTATCCCAGGCAATCTCGCTCCCAGGTTTAGAGAATCTTCCTCCACAAGAGAGTTTGCCGGCACCTGCATCTCATGTGGCTGAGGTACATCAGGTAAATATGGAATATGAAATGGCAAGTTATAAAAGATTACGTACACATTCCACATCTCCTCCTCTGTCACCTGCCCAAACAAGGTTGAATAGACCAACAGGACAGTCTAGTATAACTAAGTCTACATCAAGTAAGCCATCTCTTTCAGGGACCTTTTTTTCTTTTGGTCAGCCAACTGAAATGATATCTAAATTAGTGGCATCTTTTGATATCTTGCAATGGAATTGTAAAGGGCTGCGTACACGTTCAGAAGAGCTATAATTCCTGTTGAGAGAGAGAAATCCTGGCATAATTTGTCTGCAAGAAACCAAATTGGGCCCTGAGATTAATCATAAGATTTTCTCTTCTGCTCCTCCCAACGGTGACCATGCACATGGGGCAGCTGCTATTATTGTGAGTAAATCTTTGGAATACTCTCAAATACCCCTTACTACAAATTTACAGGCATTTGCACTAAAGATAATTTTAGACGAACAGATTACTGTCTGTTCCATTTACCTTCCTGCTAGATCTGCTTTTTCAGTGGCTGATATTCAATCATTGTTAAATCATTTACCATCACCATTCATGCTTGTATGAGATTTTAATGCTCACATTCCTTTGGAGGTGTGTGATTTTACAGATAATGGGTGAAAAGTGATAGAGGAAGTCACTATTGATAATAATAATATTGTGCTTTTTAATGGTGGTATGATGACTTACCATAACTTACATTTTAATTCTTATTCAGCTATTGTTTTGACTATATGTTCCTCAGACATAGCTTTAGAGTTTAGCTGATCTGTTGATGACTTCCTGCACGGTAGTGATCACTTTCCTATCCATATGAGGTTCGCCAAGAATGTTCCTATAGAAGCACCACCAAAATGGACGGTAATGAAAGAAGAATGGGTGAAAGATAAGGCTTATGAATCTTTTAAATGCCACTTAGAAGCATATGACTATTTTTCAAATTCAGTTTTAACATGTACAGCGGCTGCTATGCCAAGAGCAAGTGGAAAACTATGAAGACTGCTGTCCCTTGGTGGGATAAGAAATGTGCTATACAAAATACAAGTCATCTGGCATATCTACTGCTAAAATAATATATCAATGAGCTATATCCAAGCAGCGTCGATATTTTCATTGTGCAAAAAGAAATACATGGATATACTGCATAAATGGGAGTAATTAAAAAAGGAAGCTTGCAGGAAAAGTTTCTCCTCCTAAAACTCCATCTTTAAAGGTTAGAGATTTACTAATAACAAGTCCCAAAGATGTAGCTGAATACCTAGGTCAGCACTTTTCCAATATTTCAAGTCCAGATAATTATTCCATCCACTTTCAGAGGATTAGGAACTCCCTGGTTCCTTTAGATTCATCTGGTAGTAATCTTGAAGCTTACAATGCTACAAGATCCCCTTTCTTTAATGGATGATACTTCTCCTGGTGAGGATACTATCCTGTATGTAATGCTGCGACAGTTACCTAAGGAGGCAAAAACTTGCCTCTTGAAGATTATTAATAGAATTGGGGATACTGGAATCTTACTAACAGAATGGAAAATTTTTGTAGTAATTCCAATTAAAAAAAACGAATAAAGACCCTCGTCAAGCTACTAGATACAGGTCCATAGCTCTTACCAGCAGTGTATGCAAGCTGATGGAGAAGATGATTAACTCTCGTTTAGTTTGGCATTTAGATGCACACAAATTACTTTCTCCACTCCAGTTTGGCTTTTGCATTAAAGAAGATCTACCATTAACCCATTGCTAAGACTTTCTAATCTAATTCAACAGGGCTTTGTAAACCAGTACCAGGTACTTCGTGTATCCTTTGATTTACAAAAAGTGTATGATACAACATGGCATCGTGGAATTGATAAGCAGCTATATAAATTATGCATGAAAGGAAATATGATTAGGTTCAATAACGCCTTTTTAACAGACTGGTCTATAAGAGTAAGAGTAGGAAAAAGTTTGTCTTCCCCATTCAAAGTAGATGAAGGTTTTCCACAGGGGAGGGTGCTTATTGCAGCTTGCTTTGCTGTTTATTACCGTTGACAGCATCATCAATGAAATTGCAAATCCTGTACGGGCCTTACTTTTTGTTGATGATCTTGACATTTTTTGCACTGCTTACGATGCTTAATTGGCTTGCGAATATTTACAAAAATCCATCAACTCTATCTGTAGATGGGCAGAATAAAATGGTTTTGGGTTCTCTACAAGTAAGACAGTTTCTGTTCATTTAACTATGTGTAGACGTCAAGAAGCAGTACCAAATTTGAAACTTGATGGGTCTGTTCTACTATATGTGGATGACATAAACTTTTTAGGAAAGATTTTTTATTCCAAACTCATGGTCTAAGCATATTGAAAATTTAAAGTGCAAAGTAAAGAAACCTCTCAATCTTTTGAAAGTGATCATTGGCTTTAACTGTGGCGCAGTTAAGAAATCTTTGCTACAACTATAAAGTTGGATTATGGATGTCAGGTTTATTCATCAGCATGCAAAAGTAAACTCTGTAAACTTGATGTAGTCCACAATATGGGTTTATGTATTTACTCTGTGGCTCTTCCAGTGTCTGTCGAGAGTCTATATGTAGACACGCACTAACTTCCACTTGACTTACGACGAGAGGAGTTAGGTATCCAGTATTTGATGAGGATTAAAAGTAATGCTAACAATCCATCAAATAAGATTATTCATCAACTTGATGCTAGCAATTTCAAGCCAAGATCTTCTGTTCAATTCCAGATCCGGCTAAATGCATATGTAAATGATAATTCTATACAGAATTAGAATGTTCATGAATTGGCCCCTTCCAAAATTCCATCTTTGCTCATACTAAAAGATGAATTGTGCAATAAAAATATAGTGAAAAATATAGTGAAGTTCATAATAAAGACTACAAAATTTATACAGATGGGTCAAAGTCAGGTGAAGGGTAGGTTCAGCTGTTGTCACAGATAATTTTTCTGACGTTGCAAAGCTGCCTCCTGCTACTTCAGTATATACAGCTGAACTAGCTGCCATTGTTAAAGCCCTAGATATAGAATATCTTCAAATAAGAAGTCTTGTGTCATATATTCAGATTGTAAAAGTGCTCCTAAAAGTCTGAGCAATTATAATTCATCCCATCCTATAGTACACGTATGTATTTTTTTTGTTTGGATTCTGGTCATGTTTTGGAATCCCAGTGAATGAAAAAGCAGACAGAAGCAAAGAATGCATGCACCCAAGGAGAACTTGATATAAATAGATTGACCCACTTAGATATGAAATCTGTATTCGCAATTATATACTTAGTAAGTAGCAGGAGTGATGGTCATTTCTTGCTAATGATAAAAAGTTAAAAAAACTATTAGACCTCAAATAGGATTCTGGCAATCATCCTATCAAAGGACAAGAGGACTGAAGCTATTCTAACAAGGCAAAGGATTGGTTCCTGCCAACTGACACAGATTTCTTCTTGATGGTAGTAGTGCTCCAGGGTGTGTTCACTGTGATAGCCTTTTGACAGTTTGAGCACAGGTATATAAATGAGAGGCGGATGCACCATCTAGATGGTAAAACCATGACTGAAACTTTAGGAGACAACATTGATGTTGGCCCTGTTTTGAATTTTTTTTTAAAGGCTTGTGGTTTTTATAAAAAATCTTTTAATTTTATATAGATATGTATTTATTGACCTTATTTATGGCAGTTTTTAATTCCATTAGAAATGAAATCTCCTGATTTAACCATTTTAAACACTGATCTTTAGAGTACCAATTTTAAACTATATAATTATAATTTTCATTCATTGACAACATAGCGCTAAATGACACTGGGTCCTAGTGCTTGGCTCTGGAACTATTGCCGTTCTCCTTTTCTAGATTATGTACATCGGCCAGCTCTTAGCAGATATTGGCCCTGAAGAAAAGAGAGTAGAGAGAAGAATTGAAAATCAATTCCACTGATGCTGACATTCTTTTGAACCGAATTATAATAATAATAATAATGATAATAATAGGAAGTAATTCTGATTAAAATAAGACATGCAAAATTTCCTGGTGTCATCATTTTAAATTCTATTTTTGGTTGTCGCGGAGCTTATTGTCTTTAGCCAATTTAATGACATGGCATGATATCTGTTCATTCACAATTTCTGTGTAACATTTCCTTTTAACAGATGAAGTATTTAAGGTTTTTGATTGCAACAGAATTCTAAATTGCTTTAGTTGTCATCTGTGACGATATCCAATTGAAATTAGTGCACTCTTGTAGAATTATGTGGTTCAATTAACCTGTAACTTACAAATGTCGCCTCCAACCAAAATATTCTAAGGTTTCCACTAAATAAATTTCTAATCCTTATGAAGGTTATTTAAAATATACCAAAGAAATTATTTAATTTCCGTCGCCATTGGAACTTGGGATAAAGGCATTCCTCTGTGGAAGCAAAGGCTCAGTCGACTAACATTTATGAAGGTCGACGGAAGGCGTCCCGGTATCAAAAGATCTTATTTTCAGAAAGATACAGATATAACTAAACCGGTCACGCATTGTTATTGTTATTATCATAATTGTTATTTTTAAATAAAGAATGTCCACCTCCGATGATTTTATTTCATGTTGCTTTCACTGCCCCTGGAATATTCAGTTAACCCCCAGTGCAACTATACCGCAAATGAGTTCCTCTAAGAGCATTGATTAGACAACAAAGTACAAATTTATCATTCTCTATTTTTGAATGTCATTCTTTCGAGATTCTGCTTCATAAAAAACCAGAACGTTCCTGCTTATCGAGATTGTGTATAGTATTTGATTATGCAAATCCCATATAGAGTGATAAGGTTTAAAACCATAACACCTCTTCCAGAAAGAACGACCGAACAGAGAACTGTAGCGAGGACGTTCGAAATCCTGTCGTTCTTTCGCAAAAGAAGAATGTTGCAAACAGAGTCAGCTGTGCACTTTCATGCAATGGCACTATTCGCGGCAGATGAAACTCTTCAAATGTCGTGTAATACACGGTTCAACAGTCATGTATCCTCTTTGATTACGGTCTTACATTTCGAAATGTTTTGCTCTTCGGGAGATTTTGTTTTATTAAAGATTATCTGGCGTCACAACTGCTAATGGTTATTGACGCCACTATAATGGAATATATAAAGCATATGTATGCATATCCAAACGCGCAAATACATTCATACGCACATAAATACACACACAAGACAAAATTATTAACTTAGAATTAAAAACATTAAAAACTCATTTAAATGAAATAAAATAAAATCAACAAAGGAAAATCCCCATGATAAAAAAAATTAATAATCGTAAAACCTATAGAATTGCAAAATTAATAGTAAAAATTAAATTTTATTTAAAATACCAATGGCATTAATAAAATTAAACAGGGCGCTTTCAGCAAAATCTGCTCCTAAAATCTTGGTAAGGGAAAAAACATCTTCAGTTCCCCTGCAACGTGGAGGAAAGTACCTCTCCCTCTCATCTGAAAGAATGGGGCACTCAACTATCAGGTGTCTGACTGTCAATGGTACCAAGCAGTCGTTACAATAAGGCTGATGATCCTCACTCATCAGAAAGCCATGTGTCATTTTTGTATGACTTATTCTAAGCCGACTGAGTATTACTTCCCTTTGCCTAGTCATTGATGAATACTTCCAAGGAAAGATGGTGGTAGCTATTTCTTTAATTTTTTTGGTTTTCTAGCTCCCATGCAAATTTCCAGGAATCAAGGAACGCTGATTTAATGACTGGATACATATCATTTGTAGGGAGTGCACACCTAGCTATATTACTTTGGTTGACAGCTGTTTAGGCAAGTGAGTCTGCCACTTCGTTTCCTGCCACAACGACATGTGCAGGGGACCAACAGATAGATACTTTACTACCACTAATCTTATGCAACTGAAGCCACTCTAAAATTTCAATAACGATAGGATGGAGTGAATTAAAATGACCAATAGCTTGCAAGACACTCAGTGAATCGCAACATATAACAAAGTGTTCTACAGATTGACAAGCAATCTCTTTAAGGGCAGTTAGGATTGCATAACACTCTTCTGTAAAAATGGATGCCTGATCTGGCGGCATTCCACTCTTATTAAAATTGGGAAATACAACTCCATAGCCAACACCTGCGTCAGACTTGGATCCATCTGTAAAAACTATGACTGAACCATCATGGTCCGCCAAATCATACTATAATGGGAGTAATGTCTCTGTCTGTCTGTCATTCAATCACGGCCAAACGGCTGGTCAGATGGGCTTGAAGCTTGGCAGGGTTATGGTGGGACCCCTAAGATGGTTTGTAATGGGGTTTCATCCTACCTACCCCCCTCTTTTGTAGGGGGTGGGGGTGAGAAGGGATTCCCTGAAACGGAGCAGTTTCTGGCCGTGAAACGAGGCTGGTTATTCCCGTAGACTTAGTTACTTTACGAATTTTCATACATAATTTCTGTACAACTTCCCCGGAGAAAGTCTCGAATATTTCAGCTCGGACACAATAGAAGATGAAAATTATCATCAATATCCGCAAGATTTTTCGAATAACTTAAATCCATCGGGACTGCCAGTGCACAAAATAACGTTGAAGAAGTGTAACTGCCCGGTAATGTTGCTTCGGAATTTCGATCCTGCCAATGGACATTGTAACGGAACGAGGTACACAGTTATGGAGCTAAACTCCCACGTCATCGAAGCAGTGATAGCAACGGGCCCTCACACCGGCAAACGTCTGTTCATCCCCCGGATTCCTCTGATGCCTTCGGACAACCAGTTTCCGTTCCAGTTATGGTGCAGGCAGTTTCCCATCAACCTGGCCTTCTCATTCACTGCAAACAAGTAGCAGGGCCAGACTTTGGATCGTGGTGTGTTTCTGCCGTCACCCATGTTCACGCATGGCCAACTGTATGTGGCGATGAGCAGAGCAACTGACTCTGCCAACTTGAAATTAAGTTGTGGACAAACTGATAATATTGTGTACAAAGAGGTTCTGTAGTAGGTATATATGTATAAAAATCGCCCTTATTTTAATATTGCTGAACAAATAGTATATATAAATTTTTCACTTCCGCACCCGTATTTTATCATCCATCGTAGATGGGTAAGTTTGCTAGTGTTCTAAAAAGGAGATGCGCAGCATCTCAGCACTCACTTCTTCCTTGCTATCAGTGAAGAACCTGCAGTGCTGCACACATGGAAGCTTCCAAGGGGGCACAACAGAATGCTTAAATGGCCAGACTTTGACCTTTGGAATAGAATAACCTTCTAAAATTTTTAAAACTCTGTATCCAAAAGGTTTTGGATAATGCGGATTATGTTCGTTCATAAAGGTTAAAATATTTACCATTAAAAACTGATTTGCAAGTTAATGAGTCAGGAATCCTCTGGATTCTATGACAGTATCGAACAAGTGATATCTGACGACATAAATCTAGAGGCAGTTCCCCTGAATCTACCAAAAGGCTTGGCATTGGGGACGATTTAAAGGCACCACTCGCAATCCTTATTCCTGCATTATGTACCGAATCTAAAATATTTAGTTTTGATTTCGAGGCTGAAGAGTATACCTCACAACCATATGCTAATTTTGATGCCACTATGGCTTTGTAGAGGGTCATTAGGTGATTCCTATCTGCTCCCCAAGATGTATGGGAAAGCACTCTTAAAACATTCAGAGCTTGCTTACACCTAACTTTCAGATCTTTTAGGTGAGGTACCCAAGTCATTCTTTTGTCGAACAGTAATCCCAAAAAACGCGTCTCTTCCTGACATCATATCCTCTGGTCATGTATGTAGAGGTCAGGATCAGGGTGTATACCTTTAATGCAGCAGAAATGTACAGCAACAGTTTTCGATGTAGAGAACTTAAAACCCCTTTTTTATGCCCATTCGACAGTTTTGTTAATAACCAGCTGCATTTTTCTCTCAGCCACTGCCATTCGTGAGGCTGCAAACGATAGACAGAGGTCATCAACAAATAAGGAAAACATTATATCTTTAGGAATCACAGAGGCAGTGCCGTTAATGCACAAAGCAAACAGTGTCACACTAAGGAAACTTCCCTGTGGAGCTCCTTCTTCTTGGCTGTAAAGAGATGAAAATGAGTTTCCAACTTTAACCCTGAACCTTCGATTTTTTAGGAAAGCTTGGATGAATAATGGTAATTCTCCTCTGAATTCATAATCATGGAGTGTCTTCAAAATACCATATCTGCAGGCTGTATCATAAGCTTTCTCGAAGTCAAAGAAAACTGATACATGATGTTTTCTGAAGATGAAAGCCTCGCATATTGAATTTTCTAGGCACACTAAGATGTCAGTACAAGAGCGCATTTGACGAAAGCCACACTGGGCTGGAGTTAAAAGGCCCTTCTTTTCTAAGATCCATATAAGTCGCACATTGACCATTTTTTCCATCAACTTACTTATGCATGATGTTAAAGCAATAAGACGATAACTAGACGGAATAGTACCATCCTTCTGTGGCTTCAAAAAAGCTAGTAATATAGCTATGTTCCACAAAGCTGGAAATGTATTTTCTTTCCATATTTTATTAATGATACTGAGCAAAAAAAAATTTTTTTCCGAGTGGCAAATTTTTTATCATTGAATAGGTTATGTCATTTGCACCAGGACCAGATTCATTACATGATGACAAGACAGATAAAAATTCCTGAAAGGTAAATGGCTGGTTATATGATTCGCTTCGCATGGACGTAAAGTCGAGAATTTTATTTTCCTTTTGAATACGTTCTTCATAGTAAGGTGAGCTTGGGTTTTTAGATGAAACATTGGCAAAATGGTCAGCAAAAACCTCACTAACATCCTCTGGATTGGCAACCATGTTCCCATTTACTAATAACACTGGTGGAGGTGTTGGTATGTATTTGCCACTAATTTTTCTTATTTTATTCCAGACTTCGGGTAAAGGGTTTTTCCAATTGATTTTTGAGATAAAATCTACCCATGAATGACGTTTGGCTTGTTTTACTTGGTATCGGAATCTGGCCCGTGCCTTCTTAAATAAGATTAAATAATGGGAACATTTATTTCTGGAATAGCACGTAAAAGCTGCTCGCATTGCTTTACGAGCTATTTGACATTGAAGGTTCCACCAAGGGTCTGGCTTTCTTTTAAGTTTTCCAGTTGTACGAGGAATTGTCTTCTGGGCAGCATCAATAATTAGTTTACAAAGGAAATTCAGGGCATCATCCAGGGACTGGAAATCCTCAATATCCGTTTCTAAAAATTTAGGGTTTTGAATAATGCCCAGTTGGCTTTATCCAGAATCCAACGAGGTGATCTTGGTGTAGCAATTTCACCTACTACATTAATAAAGATTAGAAAATTATCACTTCCTAATCCTTCACTCATTGCACTCCAAGAAAAGTGAAGATAACAATCAGGACTGCATACTGATAAATCTATCACAGAAAAGGTCCCAGTTTGAATATGAAAATGTGTTGGTTCTCCAGAATTAAAGATTGCAAGCTCTTGGTCCTCAATAAAATTATAAATATTGTTTCCTCTAGGATTGGAAATTACATCACCCCACAGGGGCGTCTTCCTTTAAAAGCACCAACAATAAGAAAAGGCCTTGGAAGCTGATTTATTAATCCCTCTAATTCTCGAGTCAGATTATGATATGTTCTATTTGGAGGTAAACACAGTGAACATATGGTATATTTCTTTTTCAGAAAAATCTGAACACCAACCACTTGTAAGTCTGCTTGCATAGGATATTTTTTGTGAGCTGTATCTCGCTTAATTAGCATAGCACTTCCACCATGAAAAATCCCTACTTGCTCATCATAATGAGAATGATAAAAAATGTATTCTTTAGGACATGATTTTTGTCCAAGCATAGTCTCTTGCAAGGCAATGCATATTGGTAAGTTTTCTTTGATGAAAATTTGCAGAGATTCATATTCTGTTCCTCTAATTCCTGCTGAATGTCTTCGGTGTCTAATAAAAGCAGTTTGGGAGCATATATAACTCCTCGACTTTCGACTTTGGTTATGAATAGGATGAGGGAAAAACGTAACTTTTCGCCCTACAAAGGTATTCATCTTGAGCAATTTTTTCACTTTGTTCAGGTTGAGGAGACTTCGACTTAGAGGGTCCCATCATCTTGTGGACGAATTTTTGGTACACAGTTACATACATTATTAATTTTCCTGCTTCCTTTAAATACACTATATTCTGCAATACATCATTTTCGAGCCTAAGAACTATGAACTTATTGTATGAAACTAATTCATACATACCAGGAAAAATCTCAATTTTTCCTTTTTTATTACTCTGAATATTTAAGTTCCTTGAATTCAATTTTGCATTTTTCTTTCTTTCCAAAACAGGGGAAGAAAAAGGTTCCATCGTAACGATGTTCGAACCTGAATTATCCATTGCCAAGTCCATTTCCATGCCAGGGTCAAATGATAAAAGAGGGGGGTTGGCCATATATACATAAAGATATAATTCGTCCGGGTAATCCCCATACCCACCACGGAGCCACATTTAGAGGACGGGGTCATCCCTTTGACAAAGGCCGCCCTAGGGATATTACCTGGATATACACCTCGCCCTCAGTGCTAAGGCGTCGTGATGTCCGTCGAGAATACAACCCGGCACCGAAGGTAGGGTTTGACTTGAAACAACTTTCCCCTCCGCACTCGACCCTACTTCGGGTACTCGAGTTCTACAGGTGAGGTGGCGTTCCGTTCATCCTCACCTTCCATCAAAGCCAAAGCACAAGTCAAATCATATTCAGAACCAAGCCAAAAGTCATTAACATAAAATCCACACCTAAATAGGAGGAGGAGGTAGAAAAATAGAAATGATTTACACCAAGAGGAAAAGGCTGACTAGTTTGTTTGACCAACAGCTGGGTCCCAAGGACCGGTGAGAAACCATCCCCATCAGGCATGAGGGCCCAGCTGCTGGTTCCTAAGCCCCCTACCCACGCCAATGGGTCAGCATCTAGGGGGCTCTTCGGGAGAGAGTTTATTTTCACATAACGCCTCGACTTCCGCTCTTAGCCGTAACTGCTGTCTTTATAAATGTTAGAATTTTCCTTGTTCCTAAACTATAACACTGCTGAAGTTCAGTAGAACACCTGGAACTCAGCCACTAACTGATGTCAGGAATTAGATGTTATGAGAAGATAGAAAATAGGGTAGAGGATTCAGCTGAAATTCGGTGATTTCAAAGTCCTTTTGATTATTAATAATAGTTGATATTCCTGTAGCCAAGGTGAAAAATATACTGTATCTCAACAAGATATTTTCCCTGTAATATCGCGGTTTTTTTCACTTTGTTCTATGCATGTATTTTATTTACATCTGTTGTCACCTCAGTTAGGTTATCAACATCTGCCTGTTATTTGCTTCAGGTCAAAGCCTTCAAATTTGTGGAATCTTCTTTCCTTAACAATCAGATTCTAAGGGTGTCTTCTAATCTACTAGAGAGAGAGAGAGAGAGAGAGAGAGAGAGAGAGTCTGCAATAATTCTGCTTCTAAGAAAATATTTGTAAGTCAATGACACTTTAACAAACGAATTTCATTACATCAGATAAGCCTCTAATTAAGTTCATGAGTAATGGAAATTCAGGAAATATTCGACACAGTTGGAATTCCTGAAGAAAATCTGAGGTAACTTTAATGAGATATGAAAGAAAAACAAAGACTGGAGACTTTTAGGTGTTAATCATTCGTCGCTTTTTTGGTTATACGTCCATCTTGGAAACGTTCTAAATCATCAACAAGAGACATTATCTCTCTCTCTCTCTCTCTCTCTCTCTCTCTCTCTCTCTCTCTCTCTCTCTCTCTCTCTCTCTCTCTCTACTGATTTTTATCCTTCATATTCCTCATTAGGCGTAGATACTCTCCAAACGCATTTGGTTGAGAAAAGAATTGTCTTTTGCCTCACTACCTTTTCAGCTACAAAATCCAGACCAGACCCTTTTCCCTTCAGTGCTGGGAGAAAGTTTCATTTCTACCCTTGGGACGAAAGTCTTCCAGTGGTAAGGAGCTCCTGGATTCCTCCCTCATTCGAATACACTCGAACGAAGGAGCATGAAAGACGCCCTTTTGGAAGAACTGGGTGTAAGTGGTCACTGTGGCTCCAGAGCAGGAGGAAGCTTTTAAAAGTTTTCCGTATAGAGAGAGAGAGAGAGAGAGAGAGAGAGAGAGAGAGAGAGAGAGAGAGAGAGAGCAAATACACAGGCACTAGATGAGGATAAAAGAGGTTTGAAAATAGGCGAGATCAAATATGAAAGATCTCTTTGTATAATAACAAATTCCAAACCAACAAACCAAAGGATAACTTCGTTAGCATTACCTCAGTCGGATCCGTTATTGGACATTATCTTGAACAAAGGCCTTCTTTCATGGAATCAGTTTTAAGTCCATGTCCAAATTTAATTTTTCGCCAAAGTCAAACTTTTTTTACATTAGCAGAAACTAGCGCGATTACTGTTATCCACAAATTTCGCATTCTTTTCTTACCCTTAGAGTGTATTATGATTTTTCTAGTTTATTTGTTTTCATTTCATTTTTAGCTACCTATAGGCCTTTTTTGAATAAAAATTACATGCTATTGTTATTATCAATTTTTTTTTCTTATCACAGTCATCCAATTCGTCCGTGGTTTTCATAGTGTGGGGGGATGGTTCCGGGTTGTATCCTGACTCCTTTGGAGTCCATCAGTTTTTGTTACTCTGTGGGCTGTTTGTAGAACACATGAGTCTTGGAGCATCAAGTTTTTCCATTTTCCTTTTCACGGATATTCGGATCGTGCCTACTAGTGTTCCTATGATTCTGGGTACAATTTCGACTGGCATATCCCATATCCTACTTACTTCTATTTTCAAGGCGTGATACTTATCAGTTTTTTTTCCTTTCTTCCTCATCTACTCAGTTGTCCCATGGTAATGCGACATCAATGTGAAATACTTTCGTCTTGATATTATCAATCAACGTCACGCCTGGTCTATTTGCACGTATCACCCTATCTGTTCTGATACCATAGTCCCAGAGGATCTTTGCTTGATCGTTTTCTATCACTGTCTCAGGTTGGTGTTCGTACCACTTATTACTGTAAGCTAGCTGGTGTGTCTTACACAGGCTTTGCTGGAGGGGTTTTGACACTGAATCATGCCTCTTTTTGTACTGGTTCTGTGTAAGTGTCGGCCATTCACTTGCTATGTGGTTATGATCTCGTTTTTCATATTGCACTTCCTGCATATGGGTGTGATATTATTTCCATCTATTGCTCTTTGGACATATCTGGTTCTTAGGGCCTGATCTAGATGTCCTCTATAAACATCAGATGGTTCATTGTCTCTTCTTTTGAGGTGGTACACAGCATCCTTCTTGTGCAATACTTTTGTCACAGGAATCATGGCTACTATGAAGAGTAGTGGGGATAGGGAATGGCCTTGAAAGATCCCTCTCCTGAAGTTAACCTCTGCTGCTCTTATCCAATAGATTGTAATGTTGCATTTCATTTGTGCATTGTATTTGTCAGTAAGCTAATGGTGTTTTCCTCTTCCCCATATATTCTCAGGCATTCTGTTTGCCGCTTGTGTTGTATCATGTAACATGTAGCCAATCCATGCCATGCTTAGGTTGGTTCTCCTTTTCTTACTATTCTTCATTACCATTTTGTGTATCAGGAGCTGGTTTGTTGTGCCCCTACACTTACTTCTGCAGCCTTTCTGTTGGTGAGGGGTGGTGGTTGTATCCTCTAGGTAGTTGTATAGCCTTTCACTGATGGTGCCTGTTAGTAACTTCCCCATTACTGGTAGGCAAGCGATAGGCTTGTAGTTACTGGCTATATTTCCCTTACTCTTGTCTTTCTGTACTAAGGATGTTCTTCCTGTGGTCATCCATTTGGGCGCATGTTGATATATGATACAGTGCTGGAGTTGTTCTGCTATTCGTGGGTGCAGGGCCTTGAAGATTTTGAGCCAGTCTCCATGGACTTCATCGGGATTCTTTAATTGTTGTCTGATCGTGTCTGTTGTGATCTCGGTGAATCTGTTTTATTCTCCCCATTTCTTCTACCTTCACGTACCGTTGGGTCTCATGTGCTTTGGCTTTAATCCTATTTGATATCTTCTATTGTGTTGTTTAGTCCCTTCTCCTGTACTTTGTATTTCTCGTTCAGTTCCTACCTTGTTTCCTTGCTTCTCTAGCCTTTTCTGCCATCTCTTTCAGTTTACTTAAGTCAGCTTCATCACCATGATTTGTTTTTAATATTATTATTATTGTTGTTGTCGTTTTTGTTGATGTTGTTACCGATCTAAGAAATATTGATTATCTCTTCATCAAAGCATTATTTGACTTAACAGGGGTCTTTTTCACTAATCGTTTTCTGAACAGAAGAGAAAAACAAAGATGGAGATTGCATCCAGTGCCAGATTGACTCTGGATCTCCTTAACAAGTCATCGACAGGCGAGTGCATATTTGCAGAAGCCCTATACTACCGGATTCGATTGATGCTTTCCATTTTCGCTTCCCTGTCTGAAATATCAAAAAAAGTTTTTTTTTTTTTTATTAAAAACAGTTAATCTTTCAGCAGGAGCGATTGCTCCTTTTTACGAATTGTTTGTGGTTGTTCTTTTTAACGCGAATATACCAAAAGTCAAAAGAGTAAACATACTTTCTTTTCGTTGTAGTTTCATACGTATATCATACATCATGGGATGTTTGCTTTGATATATAACTGCAGAGTATTTGAGGCAACTATAACCCAATTAGTTTTTTGGTTACGAAGTTAAAGACGCCTTATTGTTTAAGACGCCTCTATTTCTTTCATTCATTAAGTTTGATTACTTAGTTGTTTAAAGTCCTGTATCTTGTCATAATATCATTGTTTCGGTACGTCTGATTGTTACGCATGCCATATTTAATTGCAGATTTATTTTTAAAACGTTAAAGATTTTGAAGTCTCTAGAGGACTATAAATCAAAAATTCTTAGTCGAACTCCCACAATATTCAAAATAAAAGATGGAAACTGAGCAATTTCAGGCATGATTTGAAGCTCAAATACCCATTATAAAAGTCGAGTCAGTTTCCCAACTGTTTGTTTACGGGGTACTGTGCCCCATATTTTAGCTTAAAATCGTCTTTTTCTGGATCCACGTCAACAGGAGCGAATGTCTCAAGAGATAACTGAAGCATTCAGCAAAAATACTTTGGTTTCATTTCATAAGATTATTTCTTTCACTAAAAATACCTTTAATTTTTCCTGCGAAACTTTTATCTCTTTTTACGAAAATGTAAAGTTTTTTTTCCGATATATGTATTAGTTTCAAACATACAATGATTTTCATTGCCAAAACCAAATCGTTTTAAATTCTTTTTTTTTTTTTTTTTTTTTTTGGTTGCCCGAAACCTATTGGCTTTGTCCAGTTTAATGAAATGGGCATTAAATCCGAATTCGCAATTTCTGTGTAACAGACGAATTCATTATTGAAATAGAATTCAGTAAAAAACTGGCGCCATCAGTTGTAAATGATTTGAGATGTTAAACTGTGACAAAATGGGATTCAAATTATTGCACTTGAGTTGAATTCTTCCGGTCAACTACAGTTATGATAAAGAAATATGTAAAATTGTCGTGTTGTAACCATTCATTCAATATTATATTATTATTATATTATCCTGGGCTTCTATAGATGCTTCAAGAGTCCTGTAATTATTTCCACACCCAATTATTTATTATCTTGTTTTTTCATTTCACCTGTTTTGTAACTCGCCTATTTTTCTCTTCTTAGAAAAGGTCATTTATATTTACTTCCAAATACATATAAGTATCAACAGCTTCTATTGTTTCCAACCTCCATAGATTTCCATTTTTCAGACACCTTGATTTTGTTAAATTTTTTCAAATTTTACTTTGCTCACAGTTTTCATCACAGTTTTTCCAACTTGATTTCACTCACATTTTTTTAAACCTGATTTTGCTCACAGTTGTCTAAACTTCAACAGTCCCTTGGAAATTGGTTCATATACCACAACTTTGTGCCTTCATCAAAGGTTCTTCTTCTAACTTCTTGTATCAGTCATTATTCTGAAGACGTTTACTTCATTAGCTGTTCAAACTAAGGAGATTCTGTTTATTAATTCACTTATTTTGCTATTGTATAAATTTTTTCTATCCTAAAACGAATCATCTCCCCAAACTATGATGCTATTCTAATCAAACTTTCGCTTCTACCATAAAATAAAGAGAACTTGAAGTCTTCCCTAAAATAGAAATAAAAAGTTCAACTTCATTATTCGACGTCAGTTGTTTTTCTGGCAATTCACATACATGAATAATAATCACTATTTTCACATCAAGAGAACAGCAAGGTACTAAACTATCTTAGCTGTGGGGCAATGGTCATATGGTAAAATCTAAACAGAAGTTTACCAAAACCTTATTCAGTATTTCCTACAATTCTATATTATTCTGGATGGTGGAAAACTTTCTGCGTTGTTAACATTCATATAAACGATAGGGTTTGGGAATTTGTCATTTCATGGAAAGGAAATATAAATGTTCAACAGAAAGTTCTGTTCAGCCAACTCTCCTTTATGGAAATGAGTGTGGTTGTTGAATGAATAAAAGTTGGAAACTGTGGAGATGAATTGTTTGTGCAGTACCTCTAGTTGGCGTAAAAAGAAATGCATGTGGAATAAGTCAGAGAAGTAAAAGCTGATTTAGACCAAAGGGTTGTTTGAAGTGTTTTGGGTTGGTCTGGTCATGTTTGTAAGTTCGGAGGATAAAGGAAAGTAAGGTGATGAAAAGATTATGTGCAATTCGGATATGGTTAGGAAGGAGGAGGAAAGGAAGACCTGGAGTGTACTGGATAGATGGTGGAGGAGGAAAGAAAGACCTATTCATATAATCCTCATCTTTAGTTTCGGCTTGCAATGTGGCTATGGCAGTCCAACACACACACATATAGCCTACACACACAGACATATGTATCTTCTACTAATTTCCACGTTCAATGTTTTTAACGCCTACTAATCTCTATATTAATTTATTTTCCTCCACAATTACTTCACACACAGTTCGTCTCAACAGCTTCCACCTTCTTTTTTTCATTCAACAACCGCATTAATTTCCATAAAGGAGAGTTGGTATATTGAGTTTTCTTTTTAGCATTTCCATTTTTCTTTTTGTGATGTGAATAAATTCACTTGGGTTCGTATGAATACTTGTCAGCGCAGAAATAAAAACATATAATCTTAGGAAACAAACTTTTCCTGGAACCTCCTTAAGATTTTACATATAACTTTTTTTTTACCATGAAGCTAAGACATTTAGGTTTATTTAGGTTTTATAACATACCTTGAGGTTCTCTATGAAAGGTTTTATTATTACTGATGCATACGAACTACGAAAAAACTTATAGAAACAAGAAAGTGATTTTTTTTTTTATAATTAATCGAAGATACTTAAGTTTGATCCGAATGGTTTCACGTTTGGAGTAGGGATTAATTTCAGGATGGAAGAAAGGGTCAAAGTAAAAAGCTTTAACAAATATTACTAGTCTGAACAAAACTAATCAAGGAGTTAGAGGAAAGACCTTTGTTGAAAGTACCAAGTTGAGGAATAAGAAATCAGCGAAAGTGGTGGACGGTTGACACTTGTAGAGAATACAACATTCATGGGAAATGTAACGAGAAACTGCAGAAAACTAGAGACACTTTTTTCCAAAGTATTTGCTATTAGCAGGTTGAGAATAAAAAAGGTGAGCATTGTCAAGTAATAATTGAAATTGGAATATGGAAGATGTTGGAAAGAACGTTGATGTGGACATTGAAAAACATAGGAACTGTTGATTAATATAAGTATTTATGAGTAGATATGATTGATTATGGTAAAAAGAGAAAAAAAAAGTGAGTTATAGAACAGATGAAACACGACAGACATCAGGGTGTGTAATACAAATATATGAGACTAGGAGTATCCATAGAAGCCTAAGATGCAGTTTATGAGGTACTCACGAGCCAATGCTGGAGGCTTGCCAGAATAACAATAAACAATAACAATAACAATAACATAACAATAATAATAATAATATAACCTTTA
Source organism: Macrobrachium nipponense (assembly GCF_015104395.2). Classification (NCBI taxonomy): domain Eukaryota; kingdom Metazoa; phylum Arthropoda; class Malacostraca; order Decapoda; family Palaemonidae; genus Macrobrachium; species Macrobrachium nipponense. Next base: position 49,439,183 of record NC_087214.1, read on the forward strand.
AAAAGTTTGTGGATTGGCACTTGTAATTTCACATTAGTTTGAAGGGGAAAATTCAGCTGAAGGGCTCTAATTTGAGTTTGAACTCTCTAAAAGTATTTGCAACTGATGTTGGTCGTTTTGCAGAATTCTGTTGCAGTCAAAAAGCGTATAAATAGTTTGTCTATTAAGTGGAAATGTTACACACAATTAGCGAATGGAGAATTATTGCCCATGTTAACAAATTAACTAAGGTCGATGAGGTTTCAGGGCAACAAAAAAGAATTTTGAATTATTCTATTTCCAGTAATGAGAACCTTTATATGTTTGGAACTGATAACATACATCTGCAAATTAAAACAGAAAACACTTTGAATCTCTGGAAAAGGAGATGGACGCTCTTTTAGGAAAATGGAAGACATTTTCTGCGGATGAACTATTTTTTTATTATATTCTATTTAAACTAAAGTATTTTCAGAGCAGAAAACTTCTGATCTAATGCTTCCGTTATCTCTTAAATCCTCAACTGCATCATGGATCCAGAAAAAGCCAATTGAGGTAGATATGGGACACTGGGATCACATAAGCTGTCAGTTTGGAAACTGATAGTTTTATAACGAGTATTTGTGCTATAAGGATAATTGAAAACCGCTCCAGTTTCAGCTTTTGATTCCCAATGAAAGTTAATTTCACAAAATTGGAATCCCAGTCCTTTGGTGACTTAGAATCCATGAAATTACTAAAGCAAAACATTAATGAAATATAGCATTAACAATATTTAGATATACTACAACAATGATGTAATGATTACAGATAAAACTTACAAATACAAGCCCATGAATCTTTATAAATGAATTGAATGAAGGCAACCTTAAATAATAATGTCTATAGGTGCCTAACATAAAGCTAGATATGGTCAAAGTTTCTAAAATATTCTATGGTTACATATCAAGACAATATCTAATGATATACGAGTTCATAATTTACAACGAAAACTAA
>NC_087214.1:49440657-49539317 GCF_015104395.2 Macrobrachium nipponense
GCCAAAATTTGTCCAAATCGCCGAAATATACATAGGGGTCCTTCTGCGCCTCCAGATGAAAGTAAAAAGAAAAAGTCTCGCATTCACGAAATCGTTCCACCTCGTACTTTCCCCGAGATTTGTAAAGCCTTTACACAGAGGGAATGTCATGTGGAGCAAGAAAGGATAGGAGGAGGAGGAGGAGGAGGAGGAACATTTGCTTTGGAGAGGTGACAAGAGAAAATGTCAAACGGCTATTTTTGTCAATGAAGGAAAATCTTTATTTTAGACCCAGTTGCTTTGTTTGATGGTCAGAAATAGCTCTCTCTCTCTCTCTCTCTCTCTCTCTCTCTCTCTCTCTCTCTCTCTCTCTCTCTCTCTCGTAAGTAATGAAATAATGCAATTGAAACATGAGCTATGACTTGTTTCTAAGTTTTAAAACTGGTCCCTTAATACCTAGTTTCATTTACTTGAGTAATTAGAGACAAACTGTTTACGTTGATTATGAAACGTTGTAAAAATACCATAACCAAATATCGCTGAAAAATTGGACCTTTACCCCAAGAGTGAAAGACTGATTTATTCATTTTTATTAGAGAAACGACTCGGATGGTGCCACTAACACACAATGGATGTCCGACGTGAGGCTTGGGAAAGTTTATGCGTAAATACGATATTCAAGAAAGATAAAGAAGGATCATAATAACTCTCTCAGTGGAGTAATATTTGGCCCAGACAGATTGAAATATCGGACCCGCATGCGTTTAGATATTTCCAGCCAAGTACGGCTGAGCAATATGGTAATCTTTTAATGCGACTATTCTCGATTCAATTGAATGCAACGGTCGGACTAAAACCGCGGCGTCTGTTACAAAAGGAAAAATGAAAGAGAATTGGTTACAGCTATTGTTGGACAAGCGTGACCAATCGGTGGTACGGGGGTGAGGGGTGACGGGTAGGACCCCATCTATTGCGCAAAGTTGTTCGCCCTTTGTCTTCCTGGTTTTCTTTCGGGGTATTAATCAAGGTACACGGGGCTGCCACGCATGACATATCAATGTTCTACTGGCAGTCTCGGTATGATCATTATTTCTAACCTTACTTTGATTCATTTATGATATCGATTTCATCAAAATATCGTGATCAGGCATTTGATTGGAATAATTTTATCTCAACTATAATAAATCTCGCATCACTGCCTCACCCTTCAAAAGTAATCTTTGATTAAGGGAATTTTTTTTTGTCTTGCTATTCAGAGGCTCTTCAAAGAAATCGTGCATTGTTGGCGAAAGTTTTTTCGAAACATGACAACTTCCATTACCTAAATTGAATATTCCGGTTTCATCGCAGAATATTATACAAATACTTCAGCTTTTATTTCCACAATCTGAGAAAATGTTAGTACAACATTGACTACAGCATATTTAATATTGGAAAACTTTTTTTAGAATTTAGATGCTATGAGAATAATGAGTCTAAACTCCATTTACTGGATTATTTTTCTTCTTCATATTCTGAGTAATTCTGCAAGAATCAGTGATTGAAGTTATTGACCTGAGGCCGATTACGAATAGTTGCCTCTCCAATTCAGCAGATTTCATTCCTGGCTGCTGCTGATCGCCTTCAACAAACGGTCATGACTTCAGATTTTCTGAAATGGGGTTTTCTGAAATTGCTGTATCATAGTCGATTCCAATAACAATGTTTCTCACACCTTTGTCTATTAAGAAAGTCTTGGATAAGTAAGGAGTCTATTCATTGTTTAATATCCAGCTAACAAATATGCAATTTCTCTTTCCTGAGCTGTTAACTTCCTCGTGGGTTTAAAGCAAGGAAATTTTTCCCTCTTGATTTAGATAATATTGGAAATACTCGTGGAAAATGTTAAGGAAATATCTTTAATTCCATGAATGATTAATCTTATATTATTCTAATTGCTATTTATTAATATCATGCCTGAAAGATTTCAGTTTTCACTCTTTAAAACTTGAACTTTTTTCCCAATACGAGAATCTGAATATAAACTCGTGAAACTTTTCATTTTTCCAACGAATCTCGAACGGAATTTTAATGCTTAATAATCAATATGCATAAAAACAAAAGTAAAAAGGGAGAGAGAGAGAGAGAGAGAGAGAGAGAGAGAGAGAGAAGAGAGAGAGAGAACAAAATGAATTTTAGCTTATGCATACATATAGCCATCGCCATGATTTTTTTTTTCTTTTCTTTTTTTTGACCTCGCTGGCACAGGATGGGTTACTTTTTTGCTTCCAAAATAGGAATTCCACAGGTCACGTTTCCCAGAACTATGCGCGTCATTTGTATTTTGTGGTATAAAACCTTCCCTTCCAACTTTCCTGTATTTTTTTTTTTTTTTTTCTAATAATGGCCTTCTGTAAATTTTTTTCTTTAATAATGGCCTTCTTGTATGCTGGATATAAAATTATCAAGTTCCGAATTTACCCGAAGAAAATGAAAAAAATTAAAAAACTTTGCTCAGTATAATACAAAAGAAAACACGTAAATAATTAGCGAAGTTTCTTCGGCGTAATCGAGTTTTCTGTACAACGTATAATGCTGTATGACACTATTAGCCATGGCCCGGCAGTGGCTTGTGTTGGTGGCACCTATAGCAGTACCAAACTCAGGCTAGAGGGCTACAATTTGGTATGTTTGATGATTGGAGGGTGTATGATCAACATAGCAATTTGCAGCCCTCTAGCCACAGCAGTTTCTAAGATCTGAGGGCAACAGAAAAAGTACGGACGGACAGACGAATAGCTATCTCAACAGTTTTCTTTTTTATAATTTTCATATTTCATAAGAGTAAAAGTGATTCCTTTTTCCATACACTGATCATAAATGTGTATCAATACTTGTGATTTTGTTTCCATTCAACTCATAACATTAAATTCTAAAATTACCTTTTGGTTATTCCATTTAACGTAATACAATAAATTAAGAAATTCCATTATTATAATTTCGTATAACATAGTATATTAAACTTTGACATTTCGTTTAGAATTTAACATGTGACCTGAGACCCTATCATGAACACTCTCTGGAGGGAGATTCTGTATCTTTTAGGTCGTACTCGGTTAACTGGTAAAGAGTTGTAGGTATGAGAATTCACGCACAAATTGCGGAAGGTGATTCTCGAGGAATATTCGTTGCACTTCAGTGTAATTAAGCCATCAATGGAAGTGGTCAGGCACTGTCTTGCAGTTCCCTGGTGTGTCACTGTATGTCACGTTCATTTGCATACCTGCGGTAGCTATCGACAGCTGCTGGAGACCTCGCAATGTTAGAGAGATCTGAATTGTATCATCGACGTAACAAAGGTTGCTTCGTGATAACATTTGGGGCATTTGTCTCATTATGACGCAGAAAATGGTAAGAGATTGCTACCTTGAGGAAGGCCGTTGGAGAAGCCGAATTATGGCAAATCTTTACCCCATTTGCTACACAAAATCTCCGTCCTTGTTTTGACGGACTGAGGTATGCCATTTTGCCCAGTTCGGAGGAAATGGGTTTCAAGAATAATTTTTACTTTTATTTATTTATTTTTTTTCAGAATGTCTTGAGGAAAGTACTTTATTTTTGCCAATATCGTTTTTAATAAGTTGTGAAAGGACTGTGAAACAAAAAATGAATGATTGGCTATTTTTATTAAGGGAAAATATTTATGCAAAACTATACGTCGCCTCGTGAAAATACACCTGTCACTGAAATTCGGGATACGTCACTGATATGTCAATTTCAAGAATTGCAACTTCACAGCTGGTCTATAGTGAACTTTCATCATACACTGTCATACTAGCAGGGAATTGATTATCAACATTATCAACCTAAATAAATAATAGTATTGTAATATAGCGTTCAGTTCAGCATTAGCTTGTGATACTTGACGATACCAAAAAACATTGCTGCATTAAGAACCAGCAATATAAAGTAAAATATATAAGAATGTACCTTCATTTCGAAGTCTCGAAAGGAACCTCAGATAGTTTACGCTGTCAAATGTTTTCGTCACATTAACGAGCATTAGAAAACAGGAGATGCTGAGGAGAGGTAAATAGTTCAGCAATTCTTTCAGGATATACTACATGCAAGTGTCGGGTGAGTGGTTAGCTTCAAATTCAGACTGGTTGTTTGAAGTGTGGAGAATGAGGGAAAGACCAAAATAACTTTGGTGTCATTCTAGTGGTTGCCTTTTCTGTTTCTTACAGTCATTTTCTTGTTATTATCGTTAGCATCTTTGTATTACTATCCCTACTCTTTTGGGATCTTTCCTAGATAGTGACCCCAAGGGTTTTCGGTGATCGTTGTCTAAGACTAATATTTCTTGGGGTCACTATCTTTGTAATACTTAGTCTTTTCTTTGTTTTAACGTTCATCCCCAACGGGCTTTTGCTAAACACGCCGCAGCGGTGGATATATATCTGGTTAAAACCCTAGGAGGATCATCTTTTGTATTGATGAATATGAATTTTATTCTTGTCTATCTGATTGCCTGCTTCCATTGAAGTTCGACCGTTCCTAGACATACCTGCCTATATCCTGTTGTGTTTGTTCAAGCTACGTAATCATTACTGCTACATTTGTTGGTCTTTGGGTTGCTTAATAACCCCAAAGATGTTTTTGTAAGCTCCTAATTATTGAAAAATATTACAGCATCTCTACTGTCTCTTGAAGTGAATTCTAATAAAAAAAAAAGTTATCTGACAAACCACTACCATTTTATGTGTGCTGCATATATCATTGCGGTTATTGATAATGATGGATTTACGTCTTCCATACATGCAGGTCCCTAATTGGATACACTATCCGATGAAAAAAATTCAGGAAAATAAGAAGTCGTTTTTACAGAGCAGAATACAAATGACGCGCATAGTTTCGGAAAACGCGACCAGTGGAATTCCTATTTTGAAAGTAAAAAAGTGACCCTCCCTGTTTCATCGAAGTATAAATATGATCACGACAGTTATATGAATGTTTGATCTGATATTCATTTTGTGTTTACTCTCTCTCTCTCTCTCTCTCTCTCTCTCTCTCTCTCTCTCTCTCTCTCTCTCTTTCTGTTTTCATTTTTTTCTGATATTGATTCAGCAATAGAATTCCGTTTGAGATCCGTTGATGAAATGAAAAGTTTTATAACTTCCTATTTAGGTTCTCGTATTGGGAAAATAGTTCAAATTTTACAAGGTATTTGTGTTTAGAATCTTTGTAACAAGAAATATATAAATTAATTAATGTATTTGTATGAAATTCCTCATTCGCGAAATAGAAAATTCATTTCTCTAGCAATTTTTCTTAAATAAGGAGGGAATCTTCTTTGTGTGCCAAGCCTCTAGCAGCACAAGAAAGAAAAATTGCCTTTTGTGTTGACCGAATAATAAATTAACGTCAGAGCACTTTTTGTGGCCCTAGATAGCGCAACCTGTTAACATCGACTATGAAACTGCAATTTCAGAAAATCTGAAGCCGCTGTCTATAAAGGCATACAACTACTATATGAGTGAGAAAGTAGTTGTTATCGTCCTTCGGTGAAATACCTCGACAGTTGAGCAGTTTTGAATGACACTGGAGTGGAAGAATCGTTATTCTTAGCATCTAAATTTTAAAATGAATGTCCAGTGCTGAACAATAAAAAAATGCCTCGAAGTTTCTGTTTGAAACTCTCAGCCACGGCCCAGTGGTGGCCTGAGTTGTTGGCACCTATTGCGCTGCCAGATGCATGATCATAAAGACTAGTGAGGCTAAATGGCTGCAATTTAGTATTTTTGATGACTGGAGAGCGGATGATCAACATACTAATTTGCGGTTCTCTAGCCCATTAGTAGTTGAAGATTTGAGGGCAAACAGACAGACAAAACAACATTTCCTCAGATTTGTAATGATGTATTCATAACAAAAAAGAATAAGTTCTCTTGTTCGTTGCACGTGCTTCACGGGAAAACATCGTCAATTGTGGGAACGAATTCTGAAGCATTTTCATAAATATGGTGCAATGAAATGGGACGATTTAATAATGGTTTATATGATTCAATTCCTCTTTACCTCTTTAACTATGTTCCATTTTATTCCTTGTAACTAATTATTATAGATGTATCTAATTCTGATGACAAATAATTTATTATATATATATATATATATATATATATATATATATATATATATATATATGTAATGATTTTATTTCTCAATGAAACTAAACATCCAGGGAGGTATGAGTAATGAGACATAATACATACTCAAGCTAATACATAAATACATACATATATATATATATATATATATATATATATATATATATATATATATATATATATGTTTGTGTGTGTGTCTGTGTATGTATGTATGTATGTGTTAGTGTATTAGTTTGAGCATGTACTATTCCTCATTACTCATACCTACCTGTATCGTTTTGTTTCATTAAGAAATAACATAATTAGAATCAGTGCGATTTATACAAATATCACTCACAAACCCCAAAGCGCCACGTATACAAACAAAACTTTTAATAGTGACATTTAAACAAAGCCAGACCTGAGGTCACAAGTAATTCCGAGAAGTCACGACATAATCTCGCCCTCGAAGTAAACAAACTCTAGTATACAAGGATGAATAGTTGTCGGAGAAATGTAGGATGTCAGCTAAGCTGTTCGAATTCCGTAATGACAGTTACACTGGGAACGAATGGAATGACGGGGAGTCCGTAATTACGGTTATAATTATAAGAAGGTAGGATAGCTTCTTTATTATATCAGTGGAAAGGGACGAGAACTTTTATTTAATAAAACGTAAGCACATAAAAAATGCAGAGACAAAGAGACAAGAGAAAGAGAGACCCAGAGACCTTACGGATAAAATCTGAAAATGTATCTCTATTTACTCTTGAAGGCAAAAGTCAAATTTCCTCTTTCTAAATACAATGCACATTTCAAATTTTGGTCTCATTTCACCGAGGAAAGGAAAAGCTGCTGAGAGAATTAGGTTGGTCTGTTTACAAGTTGCTAAAAATGACCAGTGTAGCTAGAACATTTTGTTTATTGTTGTAACTCCTGACGAAGGAAAAAACGTGATGATTATGTGAACGAAGTTGTAGCCACGAAGGAAAAGTGAAATAATTGGGATCCTAAATACTTTCGTCTTATTACCATAATTATGATGTCTTGGTAATAAGACGAAAGTACTTTGCATCTAAATTGTTTCCCTTTTTCTGCGTGGCTGTAAATTTTTTCGTATATCATCACGGTTTCACAACTACATTGTTGCATCTTCAAGGCTGAAATACAGCGAGTTGACTATTAATAATTTTTCATAAAAACATTTATATAACACATAACTAAAAATCACTGCACTTAAAATATATACAAAAACACCATTGACTCAAAAAGAATGACCTACCCAGACGGGAGCTAAAAGGAAACTGTTGAAACAAGTAGAGAGAAACAAACAAAAATGGCAAAAAAATAAATAAAAGTAAACAACAAGGCACACACGAACAACAAGGCAACGACAAGACAAATAGGACCATCAAGCAATGAATAGTTGAGTAGATGATGTTTGGGTGTTTAATGATGAGACAGTTAATTTTATCATTATGGACGCTAAGATTGTTAAGTCTCTGTTTTTCTGCGTTTGTCGTATTATTTGAAAATCTTTGTTGTTTATGGATGTTTTGCATAATTTGGAATGCTTCCTTATATTGGATTGTTCTGGGTTGGACAATCTATTTCTGGTTCTATAACTAACTCCTCTATGGGCGTCTATGCGTACCCTTAGCAGTCGTTTGGTACATCCAACGTAAGTCCCCTGGTTACACTTGGGGCAAGTATACTTATAAACAACGTTGGGTGTAAACAACGGACTAACTTTGTCCCTGAGCTTAAAGAAGGACCCGATGGTGCAAGGATTTTTTAGATTAATTTTAGATTCAAGGCAGGCAATTAATTCTCTCTGAAGTAAATTTAGACTTTTTCCTAAAATAGTCATCATATAAGTAAGGGAACGTTGCAAACATTTTCATCTTTTGCACAGTATGCATAGCAGTGGGCATTTCCATTTTCTTATCTTAGTACTTGTTGGCTCTGAAGAAGACCCTTTGAGGAAAACAGTTGTTTCTGAAGTAGTTAGCCAAGGTTACGACCTCTTCATGGAAGGTCATCCAACTGTTCGAGTGTATATATTAGATATATATATATATATATATATATATATATATATATATATATATATATATATATATAATATATATATATATACAGCAAGTATAAAAGGCTCATTAAAAAACATTGGTTTAACGGTAAGGACTTTATTTCGGTGGACTGACTTCTACCCTTATCAAGTACTTGATAAAGGTGGAAGTTAGTCCACCTAAATATAGTCCTTAGCATTAACCAGAGTATTCTAATGGGCCTTTTATGCATGAGACGTATCCCGTTTTAGCAGAAGGATTTATACATATCTATAGTGTGTGTGTGTGCGCGCGTGCGTGCGTGTATGAGAAAGGTAAGGCATCCTTGAATCTCCTCAAGAAGTGGAGTTGCTGGAGAACATTGAAGATGAAACTACCTGTGATCGCCAGGTGAGGAATTTGTCATTTATCAGTGCCAGAACGTTAACTGGCATTAAGAAAAATGACCATGAAGTATGCCTACGATTTGGAGGCTTTTGATGATGTCGAATTTTTTTTTAAAACAGAACTGGCCATTATAAGAAATAGGAGCCGACGATGTTTATGTGGCACACGGTAATAGACATATTGGGAAGAAATGAATATTGGAAAAACAGGAGGTATTGCTTTCCTTGTGCAATATTTGTTCAGAGCTGTATGATATACAAGCGCAAGGTGGCTCTTCAGTTTCGGAACTCCTCACTGCCCAGTGGAAAAAAAAAACAGAAATTATGCAATTTTGAGAGAGAGAGAGTGCGAGAGAGAGAGAGAGAGAGAGAGGAGGCAGGTAGTAGTTTTTAATCCATCACTAAAGACATTAGGGATTTTAGACTCATCCTTCACATAGTTCCTGAAAGTTGATCATATTTCGAAGTAGCATTTGCCCATGATGCATGATTTCTTTGAAAAGCCTCTGAATAGCCTTACAAAAACGTCATCAAAGGTTAATTATGAGGGGTGAAACAGTCTTGCTAAATGCAGTCAAATACCTTACCACAATACATTTAAGAAATCAAAGCAAGATTGAAATAAATCATTTCACCATCATTCCAAGTAGAATATTGATATGCCTTGTGCTTGGCTATCAGAAAGGTGGCAGAGACGTATACCTGGATTAATATCTTGAAAGGAAACCAGGAAAACAAAGGACGAACAACACTGCGCAATGGGGTGTCTCCCCCCCTCCCCCATGCCACTAATCAGTCACGCTTGTATAACAATATTTGCAGCCCAATCTCTCTCTCTCTCTCTCTCTCTCTCTCTCTCTCTCTCTCTCTCTCTCTCTCTCTCTCTCTCTCTCTCTTTTTATTTTTTTTTTATTTTTTTTTTTTTTTTTTTTACAAAGGCCACGGTTTAGTCCGACCGTTGCATTCGGGTGAGTGGAGCTTAGTCGCTTTGAGAGATAACCATTCATATGATATTACTCTGCCGTGTTTGGCTCGAATGATCTTAACGCACGTGAGGCTCATATTTCAACCTGTCTCGGCCAAATGATACTCCATTGTGAAAATTTTTATTATCCCATTTTGCTTTCCCTTAATATCATAGTATGTTTTCGTGGCCTTTCCAAAGCCTCACGTTGAACGTCCAGTGTAGGTTAATACCGAAATCTGAGTTCCAGTATTTCTGCTAAATTTGGCTATGGTATTTTTGTAACGCCTTCTAACCAGTGTAAATGGTCCGTCTGTGATTAATTAAGTTTATTAAAACTGTTATTTGGTATATTTTCTAAACTCAGAAACAGAGAGAGAGAGAGAGAGAGAGAGAGAGAGAGAGAGAGAGAGAGAGAGAGAGAGATTGAAACCAGGGCTATTTCAGGACTCCTCTCACAGAGCCACTGGTTCTAAAAGAAAGAATCTGCTCACTTAACAAAAATAGCCGTTTGACATTTTTTTTCTTCTCACCTCTCCAAAGGGAAATCTCCTCCTCCTCCTCCTCCTCCTCCTCCTCCTCCTCCCCCCTTCATCTTCCTCTACTTCTACTCAGTGCCTTTCATTCTCTGTGGACAGGCTTGACAAATGTCAGGGAAAGAATGAGATGGAGACATTTCTGGTAAGCGAGAGTTTCTCCTGGACATTCATCTGGAGGCGCAGAAGAAGGCGTCTGGGCGTCTGGAGAGCTTGACGTCTCTTTCTTTGCTTTCGTATCTCGAAACGCTGAAGTGGGTTTTTCTTCGCTTCTGAATAGTGTAAGGAAATGGTTCGTTTCCAGTTGTGATTGTGTATCTGCGTTTGCCTGGAATTACAAATGCATGTGGAATTGAGACGGGAATTTAGACAAGCTCAGACAAAGGACATTCTGCCTCGTATGTATATCCCTCAGTAAAGAAATTGACATACTTTATGAGTAAAATTGAAATAGGTCATATATCTTATTGTTAAACAAGTAAAGAAAGGTTTCGAATTTCCAACATAAAATGAGGTACAGATTTTGTTTCAGGGCCAACTAATTGCTCTCCGGGAAGCTATTAGCATGTTATTTATGTCATATGATATACTACAATACAAAATATCATTTCAAAATACTTTTATTTGCATCATTATAATCACGTTATAGTATATATCCATTAGCTCTGGGTATTTCTCTTACATAATCAGAATTCAAGATTAACTTGCCCATGATTTTGTACTCGATATTGGAAAACTAAAATAAAACATTTCCTTCAATTATTTCATAGTATTCCCTGTGATGATAATAATAGCTTCCTGTATTGCTCAATATCAGAATAATTGTTTTAGAAACCTTTTAGTGAAAATGCAGCTACATTAGAATAGAAAATGTTCATAAGTTCAGTTTTTTCTGCCTCTTTTCAAGCAAATTGACTACAACATAGTTTCATATCTCTGTTTGACAATAAATTATGTATATTTACTGAATATATGAACATTTATGGCAAATGATCTACCTTTTCTGCAAAGTTCAGAAGTGGTATATTGTTAAAGGCTATGGTCTTGAGAAAGTTCAGATGTGGCAGAGGTTACAGATATGACAAGCTGTTATATGCTATCCAATCTCTCCTCTCTATATCTATGGTTTTGACCACGGTGGAAGCATCATCCTTGGATGTCCGCCAAGACTGTCGAATGATTTATGCACCATTTACTATATGCATGTACTTTATGCAGAAATAAAAATATTTAAATTTGCTGTATAACTCTTCTACAATTGAGCAATAAGGTTTTGTAGATATGGTAACTACACTACGATTATTTTCTAAGCAGTCTTTAAAAATTGGTAAATTATCTTTGCAGCATTTCAAAAGGAGAATGTGTACTTATATATATGTATGCATGTATATGAATAATTATCACATCGAACCGTGATCCATTTATATATCAATTCAAGCTACAAATGTCCTTTAATATCTAAATTCACTTTACCTCCCAAATGATATATTTTCATATATGTACCGAAGGGGAATTTTTTAGTTGATAATAATTTCGTCCCCCCATGGGATCGAACCACCGTCCAAGTGGTTCGATCCCATGGGGGGACGAAATTATTATCAACTAAAAAATTCCCCTTCGGTACATATATGAAAATATATCATTTGGGAGGTAAAGTGAATTTAGATATTAAAGGACATTTGTAGCTTGAATTGATATATGCATGTATATGTATATATATGACTGTAGCACATAGTAATTATTAGTAAATGGATATTTTGCCATGTTATTTCTCTTAACAATGTTCATGTACCTTTATATTAGATTCCGTATTAACTTGTTTTATTTTTCAATAAATCTTTTAATGGAGCCCCTCTATTCATAAGAGAAACCTTTTCAGAATTATTTTATTTTTCTTTGTTGAAATAAATACTTTTATGCACAGTATTGTTAAGTTTATCGCTCAAGAAATAATTACGTTAATCGTTATCAAGAAAAGTAACCTTGAAGTAAACTGGATTTTCAATACTTTACCCTTTTCTAAACAATCTTTATTCTTAAACAATACTGTGCATAAAAGTATTTGCTTCAACAAAGAAGAATAAAATTCAAATAGTTCTGAAAGGCTTTTAGTATGAATAGAGGGGCTACATTAGAAGATTTATTGAAAAATAAAACACAAGTTAATTCGGAATCTACTAATAGAAAGTCACTTCAGTATCGTTAGAGAAATAACATGGCAAAATATTCTTTTACTAATTACTATGTGCTGCAGTCTGCAGACTTATAGTTACCATATATATATATATTATATAGCTATGTAACATGACCTGTAATTCAACACATTTATTTACATTGTGCAGTCTAAGTTAGGCTAGCCTTTAAGAATAACTTAGACTTTCATAGCTAGCCAAGACTTGAGCTGTATTTCATAGAAACATCAGCATTCCTGAAGGTTATCCCAAACTAGGCTACCTTTGCTAAACTAAGGTTAGGCTACCCTTGTTATTTGATGATCAATCCTGGTAGACTGGCTAGTCAGTAAAGTTTACTTTTAAAGCTATAATGTAGTATAAATTTGAAGTATTAAGTAAAAATGGTAAATGGTAAAATTGAAGAGTAGCCTACTATGTTTGTGTGTTCTGGCAGATCAAATTCAGCCAAGTCCTCTGCATATAAGGAGGTTTGAGGACTTCTTGATGACATTGTAAATTACATTATAATTCTTCATTAACACTTACAACTGCGGCAGGACCAGGGCTAGGCCTCTCGATACTATATACATTCTAGTACTACTAGTAGTTGGGAAAATTGTCAGACTTAACCATGCCTACATGGTCTGACAGTAACCCTACATGCTAATTTATTAGGCTATGTGAATTTAATGTCAAGTAGGCTTCAGTGAAAATCTTATTACATCATTCATTATTTTAATAGCTCAAAAAGCAGGTGTGCAGTTGACTGCAAGTTGACTGTGATCTAACAAACGTTTACTTTAGGTTGTTTCAACACTGTTTAAAGAATGTCATGAATGAAAAATAGCACTGTCTTGTGAAAAATAATCCCCTGTACTAGTGTGATCCTGTTTCAGTATGGAACACAGTTGATGGCCCAGCACTGGAGTGGGTGCCTTAAGTGGCTTTGTTGCTGCTGGTCTCTGCAGTCGCTGGTGCTGCCAATTCTCAAAATCCTCACCTAACAGTGGCGCCTTACGTGCGCATGATCGTCACTTGTCTGTCCAATCTCTCCCCTCTCTATCTATGGTCAAAAACCCATTCTTCTTCTTTATTCGTTATTTAATGTTGCATTGAAAACTGAATATTGTTTTTTTGAATGATGAGCATTATTCATTAACAATGGCATACTACCTCTCTTTTGAAATATATTGAAACCTTAAAATAAAATGGGTAAAACACGAAACGTTATTAATCCTCCCATATTGCGTATAAGTAAATCAAAGAAGTGAAAGTCAGAAATGGAAAGAAATAAGAAATGAATACTAATTATGACACAGGGAGACTATACAATGCTTATAAGCGGAAGACTTCTCTATGCCATATTATGTTTTGTCTTTTACTTTCTGTATTATGTTACTTTGTGTCACACCTTTAGTTGACTTTTTTGTGTTCCAATTTTATAACTACGTACACTATCAGACAATAAAAACATGAAGTTTTAAAGCGAAAAACATGGTAATGTGATCACGACCATCAACTATAAATCATTCCTGTTGTATAGTGTTTTCGTTCAGCCCCCAAAAATTATATTTCAAACTGCTGTTCTGACATGCTCAGGTATTGAGCCGTGGTGTTTTGTGTAGAAAACGGAATACCTTTCAAGCAGATCTTTCTCCCATAAGACCGTCCAGTCAGACAACCTTTACAAATGTCGTAGTATCAGGTCATTCATCCACGAAACTATTAAACCTGTTTCACTTTAGCCTTGTCCTCATTTTACGATGGCACTTCCTCTCTTCCGATGAACTTTTCTCTTTCGATCGCGCAGTTTGTCTTATTTTATTGCTTCCCAAAAAAACTGAAGGGAAAACTGAAACTGTTTATGGGGGACATAAATCTGTTGTTGTGGATTTCGAAAAACGTTCCATCAGGTCCATATATATGTATATATATTATATATATATATATATATATATATATATATATATATATATATATATATATATGCAACTGTAATAGCCACACTGACCTCTTGAACCTCTTGAATTCTTTGCTCTTTTTTTTTGGATACGCTTTTCACTACAAAGCCTGAAGATCCAAGATCAAAGACATTTTTTTTTTAAGTAATTGTGATGTCCGGTACCTGGAAACGAACCCAGGTCCCATAATCATAAAGAGGTCACGTTGCTGACCTGATATTAAGTCATCTCCCTTAACATAGGACGGCTTCGGTGATAAAGGAACACCAGTGGCCAATAAGACTCCTTCAGTTTGGACTACGTCTTTTACTGGAAAGCTATAATTATTTCCCCTGATATCACGTAACATATATGAAAAGTAAAACTCACAGGTATAGAACAAAATGGCCACATACTTACAATCATATCAACAGTGACAGGAAGAGCTTGTTTAGTTACAAATATACACAAAGAGGTTAGTAGATAAAAAAAAATGAGAAGTCTTGGAATGGTAATGATTTCGGACTTGATAAGTGAGTCAGGATGAATGAGGGAGAAGGAAGGAGTGAAATGGCACCGAGTTGGAACCTTTGAAAGGGTAGAAGGACGAGAGGGAGACGTGATAAAGAGAGGAAGGATTTGGAGGAGAGGGTCACGCAGAGCAAGATGCTGTTGATGAAATAGTTGGGGAAGAATTAAAAAGGCAACAGACTCATTAGCTCAGGGGAAGCACTGGCAGTTGTATTATTTCCTTCGCTAGTATTTTTCACTCATTAGCAAATTTCACCAAATGGGTATTATTACTTTTATTTTCTATTCACAAATACTTCTCATTTTTATGTATAATTTTTCATTCAAAACTATTTCTCATGTTTATGTATAATTTAAGATGTTATATCGATGTAAATGTTCTTCGTTGTTTACCTTTTCGTTATTTACCTTTTAGTTTTTGCTTCTCGTTAAACTTTCAATAATTTGAGATAACTTCCAGATCATAAGCCCCTTTCATACACTTACAGGGAAAACCCACACCACACTTGGCACAATGCAACTCTGTCTCACAGACTTTTTCTTTTCTAGAGCTTCTTTCATTATTTCCCCTCTTTCATATTTTTAACATGAACTCGAAGTTGTTCATGAGATAATGCAAAGCAATAATCACAAGCAGAAATGAACTCATTCATACGCCTTTACAGATCAGCCATCTTCTTTCCCTCTTACTAAACTTCCGAACTTGTACACCTATCATCTTCTGAACCTAAAATACTCTTATCAGCGACCTCTTACACTACATTTTTCAGCCCTTCTACATATCCCTACATTTCGTGTATTTTACAATTTCCTAAACAACATATCTCTAGTTTCCACTTTTCTTTTAACGCCCTTTTATAATGGAGTGTGGATCAACAATTCCGTTATGCATCCCACTTCTCGAGTCTTGGCTTCCAAAGACATCCAAGCTTCCTCCCAAACTTTTCCGTATATAACATTACGCTGCCTTCGTTATTTTACTCATTCTGTAACATACCTCTTCTCCTAAATTGCAATTATCTGATATAGCCAGACCCAGATTCATGCATTAATCAACTACACTCAGTCTTTTAATATTTCTATAACATTCATTGCGCCTTTTGTCTGGTTTCTGGTGTTTTGGATTAAGTACACAGCATGAAGTTGTACAAGCCCCTGCCCCTCGCCAGTACAGGATTTTCGCACCAAAAATATCTTTGTGAATGGTATTACATATTTACAGCATTCCACAAGTGGAAAGACACTTCTGCTATTGGTTTCGCTTGAAAGACTCATCTGGCAGCAATGACCAAGTAGTAGGTAATCCTTATTATTAGTTCCCAGGCAAATATAATTGACTGGTCATTTTATATATACATACATACATGCATATAATATAGTAATAAATATAGAGATAGATATATAATATTATAGATATATATATTATAAGTATAATAATATAATATATATAGTATATATATATATATATAAATAATATCTATATATATATATATTATATAATATATATATATATATATATATCGTGTGTGTGTGTATATATCTATGTGCGATTAAAAATCCTTTGTTTCTTTTTACTGCAGATTTTTTCATCTGTAGAAGGACAGCATTACATGTACTAGCCTAATCGTTATCAGCAAGTATTATTGGGTTGAGGCTGCTAACCCCATACTTTACCTTAACTGTTCAAGTGGAGGTGTGACGATGGCGTCTGAAAATTACCAGTGGTCATCTGTCCAAGAACTAATATGACCAGTGTTGATGGACTTCCCTGATGACAACAACACTGGTCCAGCTACTCCAGTGATACATGTTTTTTTTTTTTTTTTTTCAGCAGGATGTTTTAGTAATTGCAGTCTGTGAATCTCCCCAGAATCTGATAAAGGAAACGGAAAAATATCGATGGAATATTCGTGTACGGCTTCAGAATCAATAGACGGCCCATATGGAGGCCCCAGAATATTCCAGTGTTGCCGTCTTGCCGATGCAGTGAGAAAAGAGAGGCGGAAGAATCTAGCTTTCGTCAGCATTATCGGATATTTCCAGCCACTGTATTCTATTCGGAGGCTTTTCCCAGAGGCTCTTTCTTTCCATTACGCTGGGCGATCCTCCCTAGAGCAGAGCCACAGTCCTTACAATGGATTCCCAGAGATACAATGGCCCCGTAATAGGATCTCTATGAATGCCTAACAAAGGAGCATTCACGACCGTGTCCTGTTTGGAGTGGGGTCCTGGGTACCCACTTTGACGTCAAATCTGGAAAATCCCTGATTATCTCAAAGTAAATCCTTCGATATTACGTAGAAAGACTCCTTTTGGATCTATCAAAGAATAGGAAAAGTTTGTATTGTGTTGTGTACAATTTCCTTTCCTCTTATGGATATGGTAACAAAAAGCGTTTCTTCTTTATGAAGTTCACTTCTACAATAGATCAAAGAGATCATTTACTTCCTTTCTAGTATCGCTTGCGGAGATCAGAATTTTCTTTTTGTAAAAGAAAAAGACTCGTTTTGGGGAGTTTGTGGAGCCATAGGAATGACATCATCGTTTCAACTGAACAGGCGTCTATAAAGAGATAAAAAAAAGAAAAAAAAGACCTTATTATATAACGAAGGTATATAGAGTAAATGAAGCATGCTACGCGATTTAAGAATGTAGATTTATTACTATTGTTATAATTGTTGTTAAATAAAGCATTTATAGGTAACGTACCCAATGGCTCTTGATGGAGTCAAGAAAATTTCTACGAGATTGGAAAAATGGCCTTTACATTTTAGCACAAGTTAGCAGTAAATATTTATGCAAAAACAAACGTCCCGTCACTCCCATGGAAGAACTAATTTGAAAGACTGGAGTCTCTTTCTAATGGTACTGCTTGTGAGTAACTTGAGAAATGGCAACAGCATGAAGTTATTCCAAGTGAATTTCGAGCAATTTCAAGTATTTGATTACACCGTAAATTGAAGAGTTTTTACGAGCAGCGTAAGGAACTATTTAAAGACATACTTTCACATATCAAAGGATGTAATGAATCTCTGAAAGTATCCGCTCAGGCGTAGAAATGGACATCGCTAGACTAAGGACAGACAGTAATTCTCTGGTCTCGAATATTGAGAATATTGCGATTAAATGTTTAAGGAATAAAACAATTAAAAAATTAAAAGATTAAATGCAGTTTTTATACCAACACTGACAGTAGAATATTCACATTGCGTGTGTGACTAACAGAACGGTGACAGGAACGTGTACCTTGATTAATACGCTGAAAGAAAACCTGTTAAACAAAGGACGAACAACAATGCGCAATGGATCCCATCCTTCAAACTCCACCCCCGCCCCCACCACAACTGATTGGTCATGTTTGCCCAACAATAGCTGCAATCTTTCTCTTTCTTTTCTCTTTTCTTTTGTATCAGAGTCCCTGGTTTTAGTCCGACCGTTGTATTCAATTGAATCGAGCTTAGTCGCATTAAAAGATAACCATCCATTTGATGTAGCTCTGCCGTGCTTGGCTGGAATTATCTTAACGCCTGCGGGTCGGATATTTCAATCTGTCTGGGCCAAATAATAACTGCATTGTGAAAATTATGATGATCCCACTTCACGTTCCCCGAATGAATATCGTATATTCGCGTAACCTTTCCAAAGCCTCATATATTACTGAGTCGTTTAAAATAAGAGGATCAAAAATAAATGTGACAAAAAATTTATAACAATTCAGCAAGGAAAATAATTATGTATATTACTAAAGGTTAAAAAAATATAAAAGTATGGTTTTCATTTTCTGTTGTTGTCTTCAAGACGACAGGCGATTATTCGGTTTTGTAATGTAGGTTGAAGTGATTGTGTATTTTGATTAAAATGAAATGTTGTTGCTATAGACAGAAACACTGGGAAAATAAAAAAAAAAGTATGATACATTCATTGCCCTATTATTTTGCGATTTTTTAAATTATTTTTAACACAAAACTGTCTTTTAAAAAAGAGAGGCAAAAATTTTCTGTGAGAATTGGCTTGGGTTTTTTGTAACGTTTCCAAACTAATGTAAATGATCTATCCATAAATAAGCAAATGAAAAATGTTTTATGGTATATTGAATAATCGGAAACAATTCAGTGTTCATCTTGATTTAAATAAGATTATTTGATTGCAATAATTTACATGGATAAGAGAGAGAGAGAGAGAGAGAGAAAATGAAGCTATTTCTGATCCTCCTACAAAGCCACTAGTTCTTAAATAGATATTCTCCTCATATGACAAAAATAGCCCTTTGACATTTTTCCTTCTCTCCTAAGGACAACCTCCACCTCCTCCTCCTCCTCCTCCACCTCCACCTCCTCCTTAGCACCTTTCTTCCTCCAGGTGTCATTCCCTCTGTGGACAGTCTTGAGAAATCTCGGGAAAGAATGAGATGGAGAGGCTTCGTGTAGGAGAGAGTTTTTCTTCGGACATTCATCTGGAGGTGCAGAGGAAGAGGCTTCTGGGAACTTTGACGTCTCTCTTGCTCTGCTTTCGTTTCCTTATACATTGGGTCGGGGTTTCTTCGTTTCTGTAAAGAATGGTTTGTTCCTTTATGTGGCTGTAGATTTGTGCTTATCTGGAATTACAAATACGTGGAAAATGAACAAAAAAGTTTCAACAAATTTAGACAGAATTTAACATTTACGCAAATGCCCTTAATAAAGAAAATGTGCAAATTTAATATTAGAATACATCCTCCTGCATATTATTACACTAAGTCTTTAAACTTACTCAGGGAAAGTTTCGATTTTCGATATACGATAATGTGAAGATTTTGTTTTAGTGCCCTCTTAAGGCCGGGTATTCACGCTCAGGATGAGCGTTCACACGTAAAGAGTAGAACTGTCAGTCGGACAGTCCAAGGTGGTTATAAGTACGGTGGTTGCATATGGAGTGAAGGAAATTGACTCGTCGGCATCTCTTGCCCGCTTAGGCCACACCACCTTTACACCAAGGTTGTGCATTAACCGCAGGCGTGTAATTGTAATTTGATTGAAATGTAATTATTTACACATTTTTAAGGTAATTATAATTGTATTTCTTTATATCTATTTAATATTAAGTTTAATTGCAATTGTAATTTGATAATAGGATTGGTAATTATAATTGTAACTGAAACTGACATAAAGCATGACGTAATTACTCCAAGCCTGACTGACGGAAATCTGTCTGCTAAACGGAAGAAGACGTCATACTACAATTATGACATCACCTGTGGAAATATTCCTTTGTAAGCAGTGAAAATGCACAAATTTCTTTGTTTTTCTGACTTATTTGGCACACGGCACCATAGTTTAACTATGTTAAAATGGCAACATAGTTAAAAAGACCATCCTCCCACTTTTACTACTGAAAGCTGATGAGCATGGTATAAATGGGGAGGATCTTAGTGACGTCACTGATAGCTAGCCAATCAGGACAAAGAAGTAGTTTTCAAGTACAGCTTGGTTTTTATTGTTTTTTATTTTTTAATCATTGTCAGTCTCAGTATCAGGAATATAACAAAAAATCTTAACTTTCCTTTAAGCTTGTGAAGCTTTTTATAATAGCGAAACTTTAAAAACAAACAGGTAAAAATCCTATTTTGGTTTGTATTACCATAGCATTCAATGGGGATGACGCTACCTCTTTCTCTAGATACCTTGGGACAGTCAACTCGAGGTCATTGCCCTCATTTCTCACTTAGCCTTTGTCGCGCCAACACTATATGGCAGCTATGGAAACTCCGCTGGTTGATCAGGAGTTGGAGCTACATAGATTAGCTCCTGCTATGGCAATTCACTTTAAAATAGGAAAGAAGCAAAAAAACGTAACAGAGCATTGTCAAAATATTGCCCTTTAAAGAGAGATGTCTATTCTCATACAATGTTAATGAATAAGGCTAAATTAGACCTGGGGGTTGGTTATTTATGAAATGGACTGTGAAGCCTACTTTCACTCGTAACACCTTTCATGAAAAGGCAGGACACTGCCCTAGGCCTATGCCGAACTATTTTTATCACATGGAAATAGTTTTTGTTTATTATATGATTTGGACTCACAATGGTCTACAAATAATACTGCAGGTCCTAACAATGAAATTAATTAGCCCTATACATACTTTATTCATATTCTGGTCGGAGCAGCTGAGATCCCTCTCAGGTGAACTGTCATAAAATTACCCGTCCACACATACGATCATAGGTCAGTCGGTTGAAAGAACTTTAGGTAATTCCATCAGTTCACCAGTTTTGGTGTGCAGACTGACTCCAACCACAAACTGTCATAAAATAAGGTTCCCAAAGATTTTTCACAATGAAAAACATGTTTATTGGCATTGAATAATACATTTTAGGAAAGGTTAGGCTTTTTTCTATTTTTCAACATAATTGCCGTTGAGATCAATGCATTTTTGCATGCGGTGTACCATCTTCTTTATGCCTGAGTCATAAAACTCTCCCGCTGCGCCACGAAGGTAGCTTAAAACCTCTTCTTTCAGCTGACATCAGGGATCATCATGCAGAGCTCCCAAACCGTCACCCTTCGATCTTTCAGCATTGTTTCTTCCACTTTTGCAGTCATTTCATCCGAAACCAATAGCCGTCCAGAACGCTGTTCATCATGGACATCTGTACGTCTGCCTTAGAATTCTCTGCACCATTTGCGCACGTGTTGTACGCTCATACACTTTTCTCTGTAAACTTCACACAGTTGGGAATGACTGTCCACTGGCGCAGTGTTTTTTGCGCACAAAAAATTAATCACAGAGTGTAATTTGCACCGGGCAGGAGAAGCGATTGGGAGCTCCATCTATAATGGTTGCCAAGCCAAGACTGTGCATCGCAGACGGCTCACCAGGGGAGTGGAGGGAGGGGGGGGAACCAAGGTACACACCAGTGTTGCCGGATCCCGCATAACAGCGTTCCTCGCGACTGTAGCTCCTTGGGAACCTTATTTTACGGACAACCCTCATATAAAATGCAGCCTTTCAAACTTTCATTTGCTACATTACGCGCCAAACCTTACTATAGTATATAATTTTAACTGTTGATATTTCTCTTGCAAAATCAAAAGTTCCAGAATTTTCGTGTTAACTTATCAATGGAATTTGTTCACATTTATAATAGATAATTTTAATTGGTATCCTTTTTTATATTCAATACTGGAAACTTTTCCCCTAGAATATTTACTTCACTTTTTACGTATAGAAGATTTTTCAGTATTCCTTAATATCAATATTTCCAAATGAAAATACTCATTGATTTTTTTTAAAAAACCAACCGTATAACAATTGAAATTTTTCATACATTCACTTTTTTTCCTCTTCTTACGAAGATGTCCTTGACACGTTTTGAAGTTTATTGATACATTTAAATAAAATAGTTAAACCACTTAAAGTTGTTAAACATCCCGTATTGCATATGATGAACAAAAAGGAAAAGGGCAGGAATAGAAAATCATCATTTATAAACAGTAAATCTGACTTAAGAAGAATGAACAGTGATTATAGTCTATATTTTCAAGATCATGGTATTATCTTGAATCAGTTATTTTCTGTTTATGTACTCGAATCCATTATGAATTATATGAAACTAGTTTCCCTGCCACACCTCTGTACTCAAATCCATTATGAATTATCCCGTTGCTGAATAACCACTGGTTCCATGCAACGTAAAAACACCTTACAAATAAACATTATGAATTAGAGAAATTTTACTTGAATTTCGTTTTCCCGTTTTAGAACTATATTATATTATACAGTAAACCAGTAAAAAAATGCGCCCAAAGTTTCAACCACGGTCCGGTGGTGCCCTATGTTGTTGGTACGTATAGCGTTGCCAGAAGTACGATTATGGCTAACTTCAACCTTAGATAAAATCAAAACTACTGAGGCTAGAGGGTTCCTTTTAGTATGTTTGATGATTGGAGGATGGATGATCAACATACAAATTTGCAGCCCTCTAACCTCAGTAGTTTTTAAGGTCTGAGAGCGGACGGACAGACAAAGGTGAAGTTTTAAAATGCCATAACCATTAACTATAACTCAATCCTAATCTTCAGTTGTTTTGTTCAGACTAAAACTTCCGTCAAAGTGTTATATTGTGATAATAGATATCTTATTTTGAAATGCCGTGACTTAGGCCAGCTAGTATTTAAGATAATAGAATGACAAAATTAAATTAAATCGTTTACGTAAATGTTATCAAACAGATCTTTCTCCTGTAAGATCATCCAATCAGACAACCTTGACAAATCTCGTAGCATCAGGTTATTCATCCACGAAACTGTTAAACCTATTGTTCTCATTTTACGATGACAGCTTCCTCTCTCCCGGTTAACTTTTCTCTTCTGATCGCCCAGTTTGTCTCATTTTATCGCTTCTCAAACGACTTGAAGGGAAAACTGAAACTGTTTATAAAGACAGATTTGTTGTTGTGGATTTCGAAAAACGTTCCATCAGGTCCATATATATATATATATATATATATATATATATATATATATATATATATATATATATATATATATATATATATATATATATATATATATATATATATATATATATATATATATATATATATATATATATATATATATATATATATGTATATGTTTGTCTATCAACATTAAGTCATTTCCCCGACAGAGAATGACCTCATAAAAAAACACCACATGCCCATAAAACCAAAACAAGTAAGAAATACGTCGACGTATCTTCGGCACATTCGAAACTCTGCCGCACCCCATGAAACTTAAAGCGACGACCCGATGATGGCATGAGTTAGTAGCACCTCCAGCGGTGCAAGACGCACGGTCATGGCTAAATTGAAACACTCAAAGGCATACATACGTAAGATTATAACAGTGACAGGAGGAGCTTCACTTCACTCCCTTATCTTTATGGTTGAGGAGACCCATAAAACTAGTTACCCAGTTAAACCCATAATTAGCACTATTCCTGGCTAAACTTTTGAAACCGACTGTTGGGTCTCTATCGAAGCCCCATATTAGGAATTCTGTGGGCACTGAAATTTAATGAAATAATGGTTAGTTTTGATGTAACAAGTTTTTTCACCTGCTTTACTTTTGACGGTATGTTTTACAAACAAAAATTCGGAATGCAACTGTCTGTCTCCAGTTTTAAGTATTATTTGTATATATGGAATTTGATTGCCAATTCAGTTCTTCCTGGTGATTGTTATTGGTTCAGATATGTCGATGATCCTTTTGGTATCTGAGATGCAAGTAATAATATTGATAAAACTCTAGACAAGTTGAATAATCTAAAACATTGGCTGTATTAACTTCTTAACCAAATAAGAAATGTACGAATAACATTTTCCCGATACTCTCAAGCAGTCAGCTCTTAGAAACTATATATTCCTACGTGCACGTAAGATCGTTAGCCCAGAATGTGTGTTTTAGGTAGAGATAATGGTTTTGATAAAGTACAAATTGACGAATGTTTTAGATTGGCCCGAAAACCTTTTATTTAGGAATAGAACCAGTTGCAATCACAAAGGTTAAACTTGACCCTTCCACATCACCCCATTTTTGGTAACATAATGCAACCACTTAAAATTCTCGATATTCAAGTAATGTTCTCATTCGCCTCTTCCATAGGTGAAATTTTGATTGAAAACAAACCAAAGCATGACGAAGGTGTTGTTTACCACATTCTGTGTTCATGTGGAAAAATTTATATAGGACAAACTGGGAAAACTCTTGCTACCCGAATCAAACAGCATCAGTATTGTATATGTACAAACAACAAAGGCATTGCAATAAATGTGAACCTTATGGTGAATGTAGTGGTGTGATAGACTGGAATAGAAGCAGGGTATTATTCACAAATGGCAATTATGCAGAAAGGTGCTTACTGGAGAGTGTTTATATTCAAACTAGCAATAATGAGAATCTTAGTGGTAATAAAGGACTTTATAAAACAGTTCCTCTATTTGTACATATTACCCAACAACAGTATAATATTAACAAGGACTTGTTTACTCTTTGACGATCATTACGCAGTGTGAAGATTAGTGTTTCTTTTGTTTTTTTTTCTACTTTTTTCTCTATTTGTAAATATTACGATGTATGTTTTGACTTCTGTGTACTTTAGTCTATAAAAGCGCTTGAAAAGTGCCGGTGGAGGCCGAAACGGAGGAGCAACTTGAACAACTTTCTTCAATTTCCCTGTGGAGCAAAACACATACATATATATATATATATATATATATATATATATATATATATATATATATATATATATATAATATGTATGTATATTTGTCTATTCAAAAATAACAAATGGAAATATTTTGTCACTAAAGAAACTTGTAAATCTGTAATTCCCCATACCTACTAATTACTAAATTTATAACCTTCTCTTGTACAACTTCATCATCATCAGTCGCTCTTTAATGATTTAAAAGAGTGAAGAGTTCGCTTTTTATTTTATAATTTTTTTTTTTATTAATTTCTTTGGCTCAGGACAATTTCATAGAAGGTTATAGTAATATCTATGGTACCTTACTCAATGACATCGGTCAGAGAAATAGAGAAAAGGTGGGGGAAGGGAAATGATGCTACTTTTTAATTTATGCTATACAGCTGAAATTACAAACATAAAAAAGGCAGAGAGAGAGAGAGAGAGAGAGAGAGAGAGAGAGAGAGAGAGAGAGAGAGAGAGAGAGAGAGAGAGAGAGAGGATTTATCAGGCAAACAAACATTATAATATGTATATCCTGGATTGTACAATTAAGCATGTCTTTTCATATTAGTTTTAGTTAACTAACTAACTTTTATAAGTACTTTATGTCATTAGTGAGGAAAATGCAGCTTTTGCAAATTTTTCTTGAGGGGAAAATCTCCTTCACAGTGAGAGAAACTTTAATGACGCTCACGCGTAACTTTAAAAGATATGTTGTAAGAAAAATAAAAGAGGAAACTTTGAACTGTTAATTACTCTCTCTCTCTCTCTCTCTCTCTCTCTCTCTCTCTCATCCATGATAGTTTCAGACTATAGTTTTACATCACAACATAAAATTCAGTCCTCTCTCTCTCTCTCTCTCTCTCTTCTCTCTCTCTCTCTCGCTCCCTCTCTCTCTCTCTTCTCTCCCTTTCATTGAAAAATGACTATACTCAACACGCATTCATATGAATCTCTCTCTCTCTCTCTCTCTCTCTCTCTCTCTCTCTCTCTTCTCGTCTTTTCCCTTCGTCTTCCTCTCTCTCTCTCTCTCTCTCTGTAGGGGAAGTAATGCCTGCTACTTTACATCCGCTCTAACCGCCTATATACACGTTTAAGCTCACTCCTTTGTGTAATGAATGACCACCCTTTCAACCATTCGCCTGTGAGTGAAGGCTAAACTGCTCTGAGGTTGCAGAGTTATTGTGCCTTGTTTGAGTCCTAGCCAACTAAAAACCCCAGACAAGCTTCTGTGCCATTGATTGTGGAACTTCCTACCCATGGTGCCTGCTGGTGTAGCCATTGTGGCCATTCCTTGGTTGAAGTAGAAGCATTCAAGTAACAAGATTCTGGCTGTTCATAGCTGTTGGATGTTCAGTAATTTAAGGAATGCTACTGCTCACTCCCAATGAAAAATCAATTGCTTAGAAAATTTTGTTGCTTAGTTGGGAGCTGCGACCCTTTTGGGATCGTCTAACAACAGGGAGACCGTAAGTTAGGGTGGCAACGAACTATAGAAAACTGTCATGGATAAATGGGTGCAGCAACTGTGGGAGTACTCAACCATCCCCCTTTTTTCCTTTTCAGCTGGTCACAATAGAAAGAATACTGAATTAAAGCTCAGATGGACATATTGAAACCAAGACAAAAACAGAAATGCCCAAGAAAAGTTGAAATTAAAACACACGTGTGAATTGCAACGTAAACAAGTGATGCATAGACTACAAAGAGGCATGCACATCAAAGCTAGGAAGTCCCAGTGTCTCTCTCCTGTCAGCCAGAACAGGAGATAGCTAAACTGAGGAGGGAAGTAGAAGAAATATCAAAGGAAATAAAGGAGCTGACAAAAGACAAACTCGAAAGCAAGAGAAGAGAAGACAGGATGGAAAAGGAAATAGGAGACCTAAGAAGAGAAGTGAAAAACCTAAGGAGAGAGAAACGGGAATTGAACAACGACATAGTAGAAAACGGAGAGAGTATAGTGGAGATTATAAAACAATTGCTTTAGACCAGAACCAGAAATGAAACAGATACAAGCACTAAACAAAGTACAATGAAAGAACAAAACAAGGTACAATGAAAGAGGCTTACGATGATAAAGATGATGAATTCAAGTATGCTGTTGGTAGAAGAATGATAGCAGCCAAAAAAGACTCCCCCAAAAGGAATAAGCACATTGAATAGATTTGTGGTGCTCTCGGAAACAGAAGAGGAAACATCTTTAATAGTAGACTCATTTGTAAAAGATTAGGGGTTAAATTTTGTGGCCAAATATAGAAATATGTGGTAAATTCATTCTTACCCAAGTGCAGGAGCAAAGAAGATAGCTGAGGCCGTGAAGAAATTCAAAGTGAAAAGTAGAAAAAGTGCAGTCATAGTGCAGGGAGGAGGAAACGACTTATTTCTAAAAGATGGAAGAACTGGACTGAAAGATGGAAGAACTGGACTGACTGAAGGTTTTGTAGTCAATCTGAGGAATGTTGTAGACAACATCCGTGAGAAAACCAATAACTGCATTCTTATAGGACTTTTGCCCATAATCTATGCAAGCCACTACTCCCTCAACAAGGCAATAGGAATCAATGACAGACTGGAACAAATATACCAAGAAAAGATGTTAGGTTTGTAGACCTCTGGGACAGATTCGTAGGGAATCAAAAACTATATAAAGGACATGGAACTCACTTAAATTTGGAAGGAGCAAAATCTCTATGAAACTTTCTTATCGAAAACTTCTTGAAACACCTCAGTGAAGTGAACATTGAAGGGAGGTAGTCGGAAAGCTCCCAAACTTTGGTTGGTAATAGCACAGCAGGAAACGTGACAATAAGGGAAATTAATAGAGCCACCAAGAACAAAAGAGAAGATAGAAAAGATCCTCAGAGTGGCACAGTTTAACGTACAATCAATTCGGAACAAAGTAGATCTCTTCAAAGCATTGATAGCAAGTGAAGAAGTAGAGAGTAGGCATCACAGAAACATGGATACAAGACAACAAGAGACCTCGTAGGAAATCAAATAGCTGGATATAAATTCTTCAAAAAAGATGATCAATAAAAAAAGGTGGAGGCGTTATGCTATGTATCAAGGACCACCGCATTCAAATACAGTTTAAAATTACTACCATGCAAGAAGTAATTGGCATCAATATAAACAGTCTAAGGAAGAATGATATTCTAATACTGGTGTACAGACCTCCACACCAACCACAAATGTCTGATGAGGAGCTGTATGCACTACTAGGACAAGAAATAAACAGCAAACTCTGCATAATAATGGGAGATTTCAATGCACCAGTACGCTGGGATATTATGACCTCTGCATCAAACTTAGAAGGAAAGAGACTTTTAGATTTTGTAAAATATTAATTCCTCCACCAATGGGTTGGCAAACCTACTAGAAGAAACAACATACTAGACATTGTCCTATCAACAGATGATAAACTAGTGTCTGACCTTTCAGTAGGCGCAAATCTAGGCAAAGCGACCAAAAAATGAATATAATGAAGAGAAGATACTAATGAGATTAGACTACCCTCAAAAAGACCTAAAAAAAAAACTAAAGAAGTATGTTAAAAAACTAGAGTACGACGAAATCACAGGTATAAGGAACTATTCAAATTCATGCAAAACTGACGTTATGTATAATAGTTTCAAAATACTCTGTCAAACTGCTGATTGTCCTTCGCTCCTTCTTTTAGAATCTCTTTACATCAAGAAACTGTCTCCTACCTTAAACAAGCAAATTACCTCCACACCGTTTCATATTGCTCAACTGCCTATTACTCACATTCTCTCTCTCTCTCTCTCTCTCGTCTCTCTCTCTCTCTCCTCTCTCTCTCCTCTCTCCCTTGTTTTTGATTCCTCTAATATCGCCTTTTGACTATGCTATTTTCCATCACTTAACAACCAAACCTCTTAACAGTAAGTCTGGAAGAATGCTGTCTTTGTTTCTATTTTTTTCTATTTTTTTTCAATTTTTATTTTTTGTTTGGCTTTTGCATCTGTTATTTTACTAAGTTATTCAGTGTCTTAATTTACTTTTTAGTTTAAAGTCACTTTGTAATAAAAAGAAGAAATGATCTCTAGTCTTCTCGCTGTCCTCTTCATTATTAAATTTAAGCTCACCAAGAGCGAAAATCTTACAAGATATATATATATATATATATATTGCATATCTGCATAGGTGTGAGAGTATATATGTATAGGGTATGCAGTTAAGCTTATGGATTGTTAGAGTATTTAATTCATCTATTTTTCCCCTTTGGATAAGATTTGAGATAAAATGGATGTATAAAAAGTTAAGTAGATCTTAGTTTAACCAGACTACTAAGCTGATTAACAGCTCTCCTAGGGCTAGCCTCGAAGGATTAGATATTTTTACGTCGCTAAGAATCAATTGGATACCTAGCAACGGGACCTACATCTTATAGTGGGATCCGAGCCACATTTTATCGAGAAATAAATTTCTAATCACCAGAAACAAGTTATTCTGATTCCATGGTGGCATAGCGGGAAATCGAAATCGGGACTAGTGAATTGATAGGCGAGCACGTAAGCCACTCATTCAGCGAGGAACTTAATAAACGTATAAAAAAACAAAGCACGGAGAGAGAGAGAGAGACCACCAATTGCTGTCTTACTTTTTCTTATCTCATATCTGCTTCGAAATGACCGGATGGACGCCCAAGTTGTTTGGTTGTCGCCAATTCACGAAAAAACAAGTAAGCAAAGCGCTGAACTTTCTTCGACGCAACCGAGTTTTTTGTACAGCGTATAATGCTGAATGTAGCTCTCAGCCACGGTGCATGAAAATTTCATGCTTGGTGGTGGACTATGTTATTGATATCAATAGCGGTGCCAGACGCACGATCATGGATAGCTTTAACCTTATAGAAAATATAACCTACTGAGGCTAGAGGGCTGTAATTTGCTATGTTTGATGATTGGAGGGTGCATGATTAACTTACCAATTTGCAGCCCTCTATTCTCAGCAGTTTTTAAAATCTGAGGGCGGACAGAAAAAATGCGGAAGGACAGACAAATAGCCATCTCGATAGTTTTCTCTTTACAGAAAACTAAAACGTGGAAGAGGAAGTAGAAACTGGTCCTTTTCTGCTTTGTTGGGTCTTTTCCAGACGACGTCTTCCATTCCAGGTTTTATCCAGATTTTGTTCTTTCAGTAAGCAGGATGATCCTCCAAAAAGCAGTCTCGAGCCCTTGCAATGGATTCCTGCAGATGCAATGACCACGTCACGAGATCTTGCATAACGTCGAACAAAGCAGTTTTCACGACTATTGTCCTTTCCTGAGTGAGGTTCTTCGATGCCCACTTCGATGTCAGGAATTTTATCAATAAGCATTTCTGAAGTATTATGGATATTGCCCAGAGGATTACTTTAGGATTGAAGAGAGTAAAGGAAAAGTCCATATTTTCTTGTAGAGATTTGTAAGCCTCTTTCAGATGCGATGACAAAAGAAAATCCTTACGAAGTTTACTTGCAATATATCAAAGAAATGGTCTATTCTCCGTCGCCATTGAGGCCTGGGGTTGACTTTATCCTTTCTAGAAGTGAAGGCCGAGTCGACAAGCATTCGTAGAGACACGGGAAAGGTGCACCCATACCAAAAGATTATAATTTTTAAATAACAAATCATAGAAGAAACATCTGCTAAACGTGTTTTTATTAAAATGCACCTAAAAGTAAAAAATAACATTTTGAGACTCATCAGGATTTTCTTACAATTAATCATGTCCAAACATGGAAGGAATTGCTGCAAGATATGAAAAAAATATATGCATTTTCCCTTGTCGCATTTTCCTTCAATGTTTGGGCTCCCACGCTTTATTTTTGTTGACATGATTAATTGTAAAGAAGATCTTGATGTGTCTCAAAACCTTATTTTTTACTTTTTAGTGAATTTTAATAAAGGTATATTTAGAAATTCTGTTATACTATTTATTCGATACTTTTTAGTTTTGACAGAAATTGTAACTGATTTATGATTGTAGTTAACGTGACTGATATCCGTTTACGGTAAGGAGGGAGGGGAGGGGGAAGAGATTCTACCGATTCAAAGAAGTTGTGACAAATCCGAAGAGTTTCATACAAATCCTGAGATACTGGGAGAGGTCACTGTATTAGGGTCACTAGAGGTCACTGCTGACCTACTGATCATGTGAGGTTGGGAGTGAGTAACCAGGCGAAATTTCAGGTCCGTCGTTCGAAGGGAAAAGGTCGAAAATTTAGTTGCAAGATTTGAGGACAGACAGACGCAGAAGTCGGGTTAAATAAAAGCATGTAAAACTACTTATACTTGGAGGGTCAGCTATTGAATTAGTATATTAAATGAAGTGGACTTTTTCCTGAAAAGTTTTATTGTTTTTTTTACTGTTATAATCAAAAATGCTTTTGAACACGGTTGGATTATTCAACAAATCCCCACAGAAATTATAACGCATTACCTGGACATCAAAATACAAACAATATCATTCATTATTTTCGAATTCCATTCTCATGAGTATTGTCAGCATCAAACAGCAGAATGTTCTGCTTTTACCCTTTGCCCTCAGTGCCTCCGTGAATAGCCGCCACTCATGAATTCCATGTTTTATGAACCACAAATTTCCATCAGACTCCGGCCTCCCTTCTCATATTTCTTAATTAAGCAGGACAAGGTCCTCCATTTCCTCCTCTGGTGTCCACATACTACTTTCTCAGGGTTTGTACGAAGGACAGTTTCAAGACATCTCTCCCTCTTTTCATGATTACCACATCTACATATGGAACTTCCGTGATTTCTCTTCATGGTTAAATTTCTCTCTCTCTCTCTCTCTCTCTCTCTCTCTCTCTCTCTCTCTCTCTCTCTCTCTCTCTCTCTCTCTCCTTCATGCTATCTGGCCTCCAGTATTCTTCTGACCAGCCTTATTCTCAAATTGACAAAATCATTTACATATAATTTCAGTGTCATACCGCGATTCATGATCAATATAGTGAACCAAACAAAAACTTTTTTTTCAATTTCCTTCTACAGATGGAAAAAGAAACCCACAAGATTACTGAGCATAACTTGTTTACTTGTAAGTATTTACATAGTACTTTTCCTAATGTTTTAAGTAAAATACGGTGTAAATACAAGTAAACAAGTCATACTCGGTAATCTTGTGGGTTTCTTTTTCGATCAATACAGCAATACAGATGCGATATAAAGCTAACAGATTCAGTTATCTTGAACCATAAAAGACTTCCTATAGAGAGTGACCTTAGAGAGGAACATCGGGTGGACGTTTTGAATTCCTGTTACTCTTTTGCAAAAGAAGAATGTTGCAGCCACAGCCAGCAGCTGTTCACTTCCGCGCAATGGCACGCCATTCACGGCAGATTGGAGCTCTTCAGAAGTTTCGTTGTACAGATTCAAGTGTCACATTTCCTCTCTGGTTTTGCTCTGACATTTGAAAATATTTTGTTCCAGGAAAGAAAGAGAGTTGTTCTTTTTATCACATAACGCATCGATTTTCGTTCCTGTTCAGATATGCCGTCTTTTTAAATGCTAGAATTTTTATTGCAGCTGTATTATAATACTGCTGACCTTCTGTTGGTCATTGAGCACTCGGCCAGAAAGTGAAGTCGGGAGTTAACTTTTTGTGAGGTGATAGAAAATAGTGTATGTAACAGAAGATCGAATAAAAAATAAAAATAATAAGTACGATAAAAGATACATAAACTGAGGTTTCGAGAAATGACGGATATAACCACAATTTGATTTAATGTATTAATTATTAACATTACGAAAGCCAAGGAGAAAAATGCACCGACTCACGAAGTTAGTATCTCGTTAATATCGGTGTTTTGGAATGGGTTCTGCTCATCTGTTTCTTTATGTGTTTCATCACCTATTTAGATTACCAGCATCTTTCTTTTATTTGTACATTAACTCAAGGACAAAGTCTTCCGTCTCCTGGAATCTTCGGCCTTGATAATAATCAATCTTTTATGATGTTTCTAATTTATTTGAGAGAGAGAGAGAGAGAGAGAGAGAGAGAGAGAGAGAGAGAGAGAGAGAGAGAGAGAGAGAATCTCTGTTTTCTTCTTATAAATGAAGTCTGTATATTTCATTTTATTATGGTGAAACAGACTCTAAGAATAATGTTAACAACTTTCAATAAAATTCGATATGAGTATCAGTCAACAGAACTTACTGTCGCATTGGACATTTACCAGTGACTTTTCAATGAATAGAATTGATCTGATTCAAGAAACCGTATTATTTTACTAAGGGAAAGGCAAACAACTTCATCAGCCAACTATTATATGTCAGGTAACTGACTGACATTCTCATTCAGCTGAAAGTGTGATTTTAGCACCGCTTTAATCAAGTGCTGTTGTCAGACGGGAATTCTGCACTAAATGCTGAACCATGAATCAATTAGATGTCATTTTAGTTTCTCAATATCTGTGAAAATGGCAAAAGAAAAAGCATCAGACATATAAACATGAAAGTTATGAAAGATTCCAGGAATATTTCAAATTTTATCGTTTTCAAAGAGGTTGAACGTAAAGTATACATTTAAGTATTCAACTGCATTAAATTATCTTGATCAAAACTCCTTATGTATTGAAATTTTACAATTGCGCTGAGAATAATATCGAAATTGTGACATATTGAAGCTTCCCGAAAAAAAATACAACTTTTATCTCGCTAATTAACATTTGTTAATTAGGTACGGTCGTATAGCGTGATGTGTAAAATTGTAATTTATATCCGGTTATTTATGTATCATTGTTAGTTGATATCAAAACCGATCGGCAAACCGACTTCAAATCATTAGCATTTAATAACTGAGAGAGAGATCCAGTCATTTTCTTGCTCTTACCTTTCTGTACATTTCACCTCATACATCCGCCGAATCTCCCCAGAGCCTAACAAAGGAAGACCCAAATATTCCGTTGTATCCAAAAGATCGAAAGACGCCCGAAGGTATTTGGGTGTTGCTGATGCTCGAAGAAAAGAAATATGGAAGAAAAAGATGACACTGTTCTTGTTCTGCTTTGTTGGGTCTCTTCTAGATGTGTTCCATTCTGGCCATCTTTGCAGAAACACTGTTCTTCCATTATGCTGGATGATCCTCTCCAAAGCAGATCCAAAGTTCTCACAATGGATTCCTGCGGATACAATAACCTCGTAGCGAGATCCAACAGAACGTCGAACAAAGCAGCTTTCACGACTATTGTCCTTTCCCGAGTGAGGGAGGTTCTTCGCTGCCCACTTCGATGTCCGGAATCGGGCATTTTATCAGTAAGCATCTCTGAAAGAATGATGGGCATTGCCTAGAGGATTACTTTGGGATTGATGAGAGAAAATGAAAGTGTATTTTCCCGTATAGAATTTTAAGCCTCTTTCGAATGCAGTGACAAAAGAGCGCTCTCTTTGTGAAGTTCAATTACAATAGATCAAAGAAATTATTCATTCTCCGTCGCCATTGAGGCTTGGAATAAACGTATTCCTTTAACGAGGTCAAGGCTTAGTTGATTTAACATTTATGGAGTTAAAGCAAAGGCGTCCCCAAGTCAGATCTAATTTTCAAAAGATGCACACACTAAAAAGCATAAGTATTAAACAAAAATTATGTGATATAACAATTTTCCTCTAATATCTGACTAAGTTTTATGCATGTTGTAGATGCACTAAGAAGCGTAAGTATTAAACAAATATTAAATGATATAACAATTTTCCTCTTAATATTTCACCAAGTTTTATGCCCATGTTGTGACAGTTATATTGTCACATAATCATTGTGAATAATTATGTTTTAGATCTTCACCTTTCGTACACCAAACACACTTTGTTTTATCATGAAGAGGCCCACCCACTGAGGAACGCAGACGCTTTGGTCAGGGAAGGGCGCCGGGATTATCATCATTACTTTGCTTTGACGCAAGAATCTGACTGGAGCAGCGCTTTTCTTTGCATTAAATGGCTTTTTGAAGATTGGATGTTGATGATACTGTTACATAACACGAATCATGTATATAATAAAAAGCTGGCCCATTATTCCAGTCAGTTTCATTATGCACATTGCCAAATTTATCAAGACCAGTCCATTTTTTGCTCTTCTCCTTTAAACTTTCCCATCTAACAGGAGAGGTAGTTTCAGTGTCACTGCAAGGTTTCTCACATTTCAGGACACATTCTTAGTCATTCATGTTTACTGCTAACTGCAGGAAGAGCAGCTTCGAAGTGGTACTCATCTGAATCATCACATCACTTACGAGGTGCAACAGAGGTGCATAATGTCATAAGTGCAGGCAGACCTGAAAGTAAAAACAAAGTGCAATCAGAAACAAAGATAGGGCTACCACGTTGCAGAGGTTATTTTATAATGAATCAGATGAAGTGCAGTGGAACCAATGGCTTGCAAAACAGTACACCTAAAAAAAAACTTTCAGTAATTAGGTAACCGAGACCTTGGCGGATGGCAGCCATCTTGGTTAACCTAGTCATAACAAGCTCTGATCATAAAATTGATTCAAATATGAATTCCATGACCTCAAAACCCCCAGAAAGCATATGTTGATCAACGCTGTGGCCCAAACCATAGAAAAAGTCATTTTTAAGATGGCCCCAGGCGGCCATTTTGTATTTTGGCCCCTTGCGAAGTTAGGACACACTTTAGCGAGGGCCACCCTCGCTTATTTTTTCAAAGTTATCCTCAAAGATGACAAATCCATAGCAAAACCTTTATTTGGACTACACGGTCACGGATGTGCTAGAAAGGACCCAACTAATACGCGCAATGACGCGCCATTCGCGGCAGATTGCAACTCTTCAAAAGTCGTGTAGTACACGATTCAATTGTCACGTCTCCTCTTTGGTTACGTTTTGACATTTCAAAATGTTTTGTTTCCCAGGAATATGCTGTCTTTATACGTTTTTGAATTTTCATCGTATCTATACTATATCACTTCTGATGATCACTTGAACATTAGAACTCGACCGCAAACTGATAAATGGAATTAGAATTTTACGAGGTAATTAAAAGAATAATTTAGAGACTGCGGCTAAGCTTTGGTTTTGCGAAGTGATGAATACAGCCTGATTTTTATTAAGATTAATTAATTATAATATTACTGTAGCCCAGATGAAAATATGTTTCCCTTTCATATGACGGTTTCTGTCTTGGTTCTATTCATTCAACTATACAGCTGTTTCATCATGTAATTTAGTTTACCAACTTCGGCCTTTTATTTTTATATTTACTCCAGTAAAAAACTCTTAGTTTCGTGGAATCATCTTGCCTTAATCATATTTTTCAGAGGATTTTCATAATATATTAACGTCTATTCAGAAAGAGACTTCGAAAGTATGTACTTCTTAGATTGTAAATTTAAATCATGACGCTCTAAGAGAGGGCACCATTAAGTAAGCTTCTAACTAAGTATATAAGTAATTAAAATACGATCTTTGCAACATTCTCTCCACATAATGAAACTCTTCTTTTCGGATTTACCATAAAGGGGATATGAAATCTCAACAAAAAATGGAAACAACAAAATATGAAAATTTCTCTCTCTCTCTCTCTCTCTCTCTCTCTCTCTCTCTCTCTCTCTCTCTCTCTCCTTTTTTATGCTTGACTTTCCTCGTTAGTCTCACATACCTCTTCAAATAAATCTGACTGTGAAAAACTGAGTATTTTGCTTCACTGTCTCTCACTTCGAGAAACCAGACCCTTCTCCCGTCAGGGCTGCGAGAGTTCTCGTCCAACACTTGAGACGAAAGTCTTCCAGTGCTAACGAGCATCCGGATTCCTCCTCTAAACGAACACACACGAACGGCAAAATTATGAGAAAGACTCCCGGTTTGAAGAAATGGAGGTCAGACATTGGTGCAGGACAAACGCCACCGACCAATGAAAGCAGCAGGAAGTCTTTCAAAATTCCCCGAGAGAGAGAGAGAGAGAGAGAGAGCGCGTAGCTACACGAGGAGGGTCCAAAAAACTTTGGGAATGGGTAACTTAAATTCGAAGGATCGCTTTGCTTGCAAAAGATTCCCAAACTTAAAGGATAATTTTTTTTACCACTTTACCTTTCATCGTATCCATTATTGGACATGAACGTGGCGCAAGGACTTCTTTAAAGAAATAAGACGTCGGTCAATTTCCAATTTTACATTTTCGTTGATTTCGCAAATTTTTACGACGAAGCAAAATCTAGCACACTTGATTTAATTGCTGTCATGAGGAAACTCATTCGGGAGATTGAGAAATTGCTATAAACACTCAACGGCATCTATAGAGACCGCCATTCCTTTTAATAATAACAATAATAATAATAATAATAATAATAATAATATTATTATTATATTATTATGATGGGCGTAGACCCTCTTTTAAGTATGTTCTGTTAAAAAGAATGCCAGCATCAGTAGAATTAATTTTATACAAAGTCATTTCAAGTCGTCTTACTATTCTATTTTCATCTATTTTGATGTCTGCTAAGAGCTGGCCGATGTACATAATCTGGATTAAAGTACCTAGATCTTCCATGATTAATTTCCCATGAGAGAGAAATAATCAATATTCGTCCTTTTAAGCCCCACCCATTTCAGTGTTTCAACAGTTTTGGTTATGGTCATCCATCCCGGGTATGTGTAAGACCTAAGCTCTGTGGTACATGCTGCCTCCCAGAGCATGGGGATTGTTCAAGACAGTTTATGTGTATACACTGTAAGAAGGAGCATACTCCTAGAGATACGAATTGTGAATCTTACAAGGATGAACAGGAAGCTTTGCTTAAAGCCCATGTGAAGCACATAAGTGTGGGATATGCAAAGAAACGCATAGCTATGACAACTGAATATAGTGATATAGTGAAACGGAAATATAGTAATTCCAGTTCCCTCAGCAAACAACCGCTACCAAATAAGGAATCTCGTCCTTCTATAAGTAATCTAGCTCCTCAACCTCGGCAAAGGAGCTCCATCCCTCGAAAGAGTCAGCTTCCTAAATCAGTGAGTGGAAGCTCCTCAAACCCCCTCTTTAGGGACACTGCAGACTTCTTCTCAAGCCTCCCTATCCTCATTTTTAGAGGTATCCCAGGAAATCTCGCTCCCAGGTTTAGGGAATTTTCCTCAGGAGAGTTTGTGGGCACTTGCATCTCATGTGGCTAAGTACATCATGTAAATATGGAATATGAAATGGCAAGTTATAAAAGATTACGTGCGCATTCCACATCTCCTGTCACCTGCCCCAGCAAGGCAAGGCAAATGTAAAATTATGCCATCAGAATAGTCTTCCTCCTCTGAGAGGTTGAATAGATTACCAAGGCAGACTAGTATGACCAAGTCGGTCAGCCAACAGGAAAGGTCTCTAAATTAGTGGCATCTTTTGATATCTTGCAATGGAATTGTAAAGGACTGCGTACACATGCAGAAGAGCTAAAAAATCCTGTTGAGAGAGAGAAATCCTGGTATAGTATGCCTGCAAGAAACCAAATTGGGCCCTGAGATTTTTAATCCTGAGTTTAACTATATAATTTTCTCCTCTGCTCCTCCAGCCGGTGACCATGCACATGAGGCAGCTGCTATTATTGTGAGTTAATCTTTGGATGACTCTCTAATACCCCTTACTAAAAATTTACAGGCATTTGCACTAAAGTTAATTTTAGACAAACAAATTACTGTCTGTTCCATTTACCTTCCTCCTAGATCTGCTTTTTCAGTGGCTGATATTCAACCATTGTTAAATCAATTATCATCCCCATTCATGCTTCTATGAGATTTTAATGCTCACAATCCTTTGGAGGTGTGTGATTCTATAGATAATAGTGAAGAGTGATAGAGGAAGTCATTATTGATGATAATATTGTGCTTCTTAATGATGTTATGATGACTCACCATAACGTACATTTTAATTCCCATTCAGCTATTCTTTTGACTGTATGATCCTCAGACATAGCTTTAGATTTTAACTGGTCTGTTGATGACTCTCTGCATGGTAGTGATCACTTTTCTATCCATATGAAGTTCGATAGGAATGTTCCTATAGAAGCACCACCAAAATGGACGGTAATGAAAGCAGAGGCCTATGAATCTTTTAAATGACACTTAGAAGCATATGACCATTTTTCAAATCCAGTTTTAACAAGTACATAGGCTTCTATACCAAGAGCAAGTGGAAAACTACGAACACTGCTGTCCCTTGGTGGGATTAGAAATGTGCTTTTCTCAGAAAAATTACAAGAAAGTGCTTTAAAAAATACAAGTCATGTGGCACATCTACTACTAAAATAATATATCAATGAGCTATGGCTAAACAGAGTCGATATTTTTGTAGTGCAAAAAGAAATATATGGATATACTACATAAATGGTATTAATTAAAAAAGGAAGCTTGCAAGAACATTTTCTCCCCCTAAAACACCATCTTTAAAGGTTAGAGATTTACTAATAAGTCTCAAAGATGGCGCAGAATAACTAGGTCAGCACTTTTCCAATATTTCAAGTCCAGATAATTATTAATCCCCTGGTTCCTTTAGATTCATCTGGTAGTAATTTTGAAGCTTACAATGCTAAATTCTCCCTGCGTGAGCTACAAGATCCCCTTTCTTCAACGAAGGTTACTTCTCCTGGTGAAGATACTATCCTGTATGTATTGCTGCGACAGCTACATAAGGAGGCAAAAACTTTCCTCTTGAAGATTATTAATAGAATTGGGGATACTGGAATCTTACTAACAGAATGGAAAATTTCTGCAGTAATTCCAATTAAAAAACCGAATAAAGGCCCTTGTCAAACTACTAGTTACAGGCCTATAGCTCTTATTAGCAGTGTATGCAAGCTGATGGAGAAGATGATTGACTCTCGTTTAGTTTGGCATTTAGATGCACACAATTTACTTTCTCCACTCCAGTTTGGCTTTTGCATTAAAGAAGATCTACCATTAACCCATTGCTAAGATTTTCTAATCTAATTCAACAGGGCTTTGTAAACCAGTACCAGGTACTTCGTGTATTCTTTGATTTACAAAAAGTGTATGATACAACATGGCATCGTGGAATTAATAAGCAGCTACATAAATTATGCATAAAAGGAAATATGATTTGGTTCAATAACGCCCTTTTACAGACTGGTCTATAAGAGTAAGAGTAGGAAAATGTTTGTCTTCCCCATTCAAAATAGATGGTGTTCCACAGGTGAGTGTGCTTATTGTAGCTTGCTTTGCTATTTATTACCGTTGACAGCATCATCAATGAAATTGCAAATCCTGTACTGGCCTTACTTTTTGTTGATGATCTAGACATTTATTGCACTGCTTATGATGCTGAATCGGCTTGGGAATATTTACAAAAATCCATCAACTCTATCTGTAGATGGGCAGAATAAAATGGTTTCGGGTTCTCTACAAGTAAGACAGTTTCTGTTCATTTAACTAGGTGTAGACATCAAGAAGCAGTACCAAATTTGAAACTTGATGGGTCTTGTTCTACTATATGTGGATGACATAAACTTTTTAGGAAAGATTTTATATTTCAAACTCAAAGTAGAGAAATCTGTCTTTTGAAAGTGATCATTGGCTTTAACTAGGGCGCAGTTAAGAAATCTTTGCTACAACTATAAAGTTGGATTACAGATGTCAGATTCATTCATCAGCATGCAAAACTAAACTCTGCAAACTTGATGTAGTCCACAATATGGGTTTATGTATTTACTCTGTGGCTTTTCCAATATCTGTCGAGCCTTTATGTAGACACGCACTAACTTCCACTTTACTTAAGACGAGAGGAGTTAGGTATCCGAATTTTGATGAGGATTAAAAGTAATGCTAACAATCCATCAGATAAGGTTATTCATCAACTTGATGCTAGCAATTTCAAGCCAAGATATTCTGTTCCCTTCCAGATCCGGCTAAATGCATTCGTAAATGATAATTCTATACAGACGTAGAAGGTTCATGAATTGGCTCTTTCCAAAATTCCACCTTAGTCTACACCAAAGGGTGAATTGTGCAAGAAAAATTTTAGAACTTGATGAAGTTGATAATAACGACTTCAAAATTTATAGACTCAGAATGTTCATGAATTGGCCCCTTCCAAAATTCCATCTTGGCTCATACCAAAAGCTGAATTGTGCAATAAAAATATAGTGAAAAGAACACCCCTAATTTTAGAACATGATGTAGTTCATAATGAAGACTATAAAATTTATACAGATGGCTCGAAGTCAAGTAAAGGGTAGGTTTAGCTGTTGTCACAGATATAATTTTTGTGATGTTGCAAAGGTGCCCCCTGCTGCTTCAGTATATACAGCTGAACTAGCTGCCATTGTTAAAGCCCTAGATATAGAATATCGTCAAATAAGAAGTCTTGTGTCATATATTCAGATTGTAAAAGTGCTCCTAAAAGTCTGAGCAATTATAATTCATCCCATCCTATAGTACAGAAGGCTCAGGTGTGGGGCAGTTTCTCATTTCATGTAGACGTAAAACAGTATGTTTTTGTTGGATTCCTGGTCATGTTGGAATCCCAGTGAATGAAAAAGCAGACAGAGAAGCAAAGAATGCATGTACCCAAGGAGAACTTGATATAAATAGATTGCTCCACTTAGATATGAAATCTGTATTCGCAATTATATACTTAGTAAGTGGCAGGAGTGATGGTCATTTCTTGCTAATGATAGAAAGTTAAAAACTATTAG
Source organism: Macrobrachium nipponense (assembly GCF_015104395.2). Taxonomy (NCBI): domain Eukaryota; kingdom Metazoa; phylum Arthropoda; class Malacostraca; order Decapoda; family Palaemonidae; genus Macrobrachium; species Macrobrachium nipponense. Next base: position 49,482,244 of record NC_087214.1, read on the forward strand.
ACCTCAAATAGGATTCTGGCAATCATCCTATCAAAGGACAGGAGGACTGAAGTTATTCTGGCAAGGCAAAGGATTGGTTCCTACCAACTGACACAGATTTCTTCTTGATGGTAGTAGTGCTCCAGGGTGTGTTCACTGTGATAGCCTTTTGACAGTTTGAGCACAGGTATATAAATGAGAGGCGGATGCACCATCTAGATGGTAAAACCATGACTGAAACTTCAGGAGACAACATTGATGTTGGCCCTGTTTTGAATTTTTTTTATAAAGGCTTGTGGTTTTTATAAAAAAATCTTTTAATTTTATACAGATATGTATTTATTGACCTTATTTGTGGCAGTTTTTAATTCCATTAGAAATCAAATCTCTTGATTTAACCATTTTAAACACTGATCTTTAGAGTACCAATTTTAAACTCATTAATTATATAATTATCATTTTCATTCATTGACAACATAGCGCTAAATGACACTGCGTCCAAGTGCTTGGCTCTGGAACTATTGCCGTTCTCCTTTTCTAGATTATGTACATCGGCCAGCTCTTAGGAGGTATTGGCCCTGAAGGAAAAAAAGAGTAGAGGTTATTGTCTTTAGCACAATTTAATGACATGGGCATAAATATCTGCATTCGCAATTTCTGTGTACCATTTCCTTTTAACAGACGAAGTATTTGAGCTTTTTGATTGCAACAGAATTCTAAATTGCTTTAGAGTTCATCTATGACGATATCCAATTGAAATTAGTGCACTCCAGTGGAATTATGTAGTTCAACTAACCTGTTACTTACAAATGTCGCCTCACAAATATTCTAAGGTTTATCATTATTATTATTATTATTATATTAATATAATTATTTGAAGGGAGTAGACCCTCTTTTAAGCATGATCTGTTAAAGAAGAATGCCAGCATCAGTGTATATAGTCTTTTCAGTTCTTCTCGCAATTATCTTTTCTTCAGTGCTTATATATGTTAACAGGCAGCCGATGTACCTTATCTGGATAAGGAGAAGGGCAATAATTCTGAAAAATTCTAGCCATGTTTTATTCCTGCACACACGATTGGAAGTTGAACATGGCATGGCATAACTAAAGTTTTAGGATGTCAGCTTGTTCTCGAGTGGTAGAGAATCTTTGTAGCGTCATCCTTGAGTGGTAGAGTTTTTATAGAGATTTTCTAAGGCCACAAATGTTCCAAACTGCATCTTCGGTATATTGTCAAGGTGGGGTGGGTTTGTTCTGGTTGGAATGGGCTCATCAGTCATTAAATGAATTGGGTTCCAGGATGTAAGTGGGAGGAGAGCTGAATTTTTATTTGCTGTTTTGTGATAAGTGCCCCTGAGTGATGCAAGATGTTAATGGTTGCACCTGTCTCTGCGTGAAGACATTGGAGACTTGGTGGTTAATACTGGGAGGATCATTCACAACAGATGGCGACTTCTCCTGATTGGTCTGCTCATTCAGCTCAGGAGTACCGTCGGCCAGCATTCTATTTGCCACTGTCAGGAGGAAAGTTTCCTGCATGATGTAAAGGCTAGGCCTTCCCTTTTCAATGTGTAAAGCCTCCAAGAGACGAAGACAGCAATGGTCGTTTGCATTATCAATAGTTCCGATATTTTGAATTACATCATTTTATGTTATTTCAATATTATGGTCATTCTTAGCGTGGACATTCATTCTCCCCATTGTGGCACATGCCCAGGTTTGTGAGTTTTATGTAGACTAGCGTTATGAAGCACTCCTCCTGTTGCCCCATAAGTATGTTGAGGAAGGGGAGGCAACAGACACGTCAATATTCGATGGTAAAGTTGAGATGACTGTGGTTGTGGAAAGTTTGTCGCAAGTGTTCTACTTCTTCCTCTGTGCTGGTGCTCACGAAGGTGTCATCAATATACTGGACATACATTAACAGTTTCTCAGTGGTAGAGAATTCTCGATGCTCAACAATGTCCACATAGAAATTCGTGAAAAGTACTCGGAGGGGAAAACCCATCACTACACCATTTTTTATATGGACATATGGCCTCTGTGGGTGGAGAAAGGAACCTTTTTTGTTCATATCTTGAGGAGCGGTTTGGGGGCATGCTCAGGGATGTTCAATGGGGAAGTAGAATCATCTCTATATGCATGGTCCAATATTATCTGGTTTGTTTCATCAACGAAGACGTTTGTGAAGAGGGACTCGACATCCATTTAGGCAATGACCCCTCCTGTGGGTGTCGTTTATAAGGTTTCTATAAACCCAGCAGAGGGCTTCAAGCTGTGGTCACCTGGAACATACAGTCAAAATAGCTGGTATGTAGGGGCAAAAGCTGGTATGTAGGGTCAGGAATCTGGCTAATAATGGGGCATAATGGGTTCCCTGGTTTGTGTTTTAATGGTCCCATACATGTAGCTACGGTCAAGGTTCCCTATGATCAGTGTCAGGTGAAGAGCCTTGGAAGCCGCATTGATAATTCGATGATCCTATTGGCCTCGCACCTGATGTCGTCTACTGGGTTCTTGGCGATTCTTTGAAATTTGCTGCTGTCCACCAGGATCTCATCCAGCTTGTGGTGGTATTTCCCAGTACAGATGAGCATGTAGTCACCAGTCTTTCAGCTCAAATGGTGGTGGCATCCTCTTTATCTTGCAGCTCTTTTTCAGAACTATAGCCATTCACCTTAACTGTACTATGTACATCGGCCACCTGTTAGCAGATATGTATGAGCCCTGAAGGAGAGAGAATAGTGAGAAGAATTGAAAAGACTGTATAAAATCAATTCCACTTATACTGCCATTCTTTTTAACATAAATAAAATGGAGAAACAAATCCACAGTTATGTAACTGTACATATATTTATTTAAAGATGAAACTGTAAGAATAACTTTTGGGAATCTGTTCGGTTCCCCTTTTCAATATGACACACTAATGTAGCACTCTAATGAAGTAAATATAAAAGGAATGAAAATAAGCGACTTGTTTATGAACTATGGAACCAGTCATCAACCATAGATTAGGCAATGCCGTTGTTTTTTGATGGAAGCCCGCCAATCATCTGGAACTTGTAATTGGTCCTTACCCAATGCGGTTGTTTTGGTCTTCAACAGCATAGGCACCGGCAGCATTGGTTACTGGAAGTAACTAAGTTACCTGATCTGGAGAAAGAGTGACAACCGCTGCATCAGATGATGTTAAAGATAAATTCACCAACAATCTTATTTCCAGGAAATATAATAAAGACCATTATTATAGTGTTGGTGTTGCCTCTTTAGCCACATCTGATGTTGAGGTTGCTTCTCTTTCTACCGTTCAGGTAACTTGGTAACTTCCAGTAACCATGCTGCCGGTGCCTATGCTGTTGAAGACCATCAAAACGACCGCACTGGGCAAGGACCAATTAGAAGTTCCAGATGACTGGCGGGCTTTCATCAGAAAATGACGGCATTGCCTGATCTATGTTTGACGACCAGTTCCATAGTTCAAAAACAAGTCACTTACTGTGATTCCTTTATGTTCACTTGGCTGAGGGTACTACATCAACGTGTCAGATTGGAAAAGGGAACCGAACAGATTCCCGAAAGCTATCCTTACAGTTTTATCTTTAAATATATATGCAATTACATAACTTTGGATTTGTTTCTCCATTATTATTATTATGGATTATTATTAATTATTGTTTCTCTTGTTAGCTATCTTTCTTACAAGCCTCCATTATTGGCCTGACAATCCCTTCATAAGGTGCATCCTGGGCTCCTTTAGACGCTCCAAGTGTCTTTCAGATCATTTGCTCACAGTGATTTCTATCTTATTTCACCCGTTCCTTTATTCTCTTCCTACAGCAATCCATTATATTTACTCCCAAAAACGTTTTTTAATCAAACATCGAAATCAACATCCTTTTCTACATATTCCCGATTTCCCGTTTTCATGATAATGTTGATATTTCTAATATTTTGTTCCCAACTCTCTCCAGTTGTAAACATATTCAGAATCTTTCACTAGTTTCTGCTGTTTATCATTACCATGCCCCATCAGTATCGTACCATCTAAACACATCAAAAGTTCGACACTTTCTCTGACAACTTTGCACCTCCACCAAAGGTTCTCCCTCTCACCTCTTCCGTCATTCTTTAATTTTGAAAAGTATTTCCTTAGCTGCCGTTCTGATATGATTACAGTTTCTTGATGCTTATGAGCTTTAAAAATTTTTCTGTCGTGAGTGAATGATTGCTCCAAACTGTGATGATATTTTAGGCAAACTTCGGTGTCTTTCCGAAAATTCAAAATAGTACATCACCTTTATAGTTCTACATCAGCTTTTTCCTCGCAATTGCCATACATGAATAATAATCACACTTTTCATTAGTAAGAGAACCTTAAGGTATTCTGCACAACTTAAATTAGTTTCAAGGGAAAATGCGTATAGATACTTAAAATTCTTAGGTAAGTTTAGCAGAGCATTATTCCTTATCAATGAAAATAATAGCTTTTTCTGTGATATTTAATTGTATAAAGTATGATTTTATAACCTCATTAGGTTTCCCAAGGTCATGTAAAGATTTTCTGCTATTCTGGTCTTATTTCGTGCCTTTTCGTCTTGCTCTCTACCGGCCATCCACTGAGTCACTAAAAGGGAACGAATGAAGACTCATGTTACATAGGTCTATAGAGCAGGCGGGTGTTTTACATTTGGCGGGTGGTAGGGTAGGCTGAATTTTGACTGGTCGCGTGTTGATTCTGCTGCGTCTCTGTCCCAGAGGAAGTATTTCCTATGACTGTTATTCTATACTGTTGGTAACTTTCTGCGTTGATGCTATTGATACAAACTCAATAGCATCAGTGTATTCAAACTTTGGAGAAGCATATAGAAGTATAGCGTTCTGCATAGTCGAAAGGATTGATAATTGTTTTTGAGATGACTCTAACCTGTAGGAAGAATGGAGGGTAATAAGTTGGTAAAAACGAGTATGCACTCAGAAGTGTTAGGAGGGAGAAGGAAAGGAAGACTTGGAATGTGCTGGATAGATGGTAAGGAAACGCCCTCTTCAACAGGATTCTGTGTGCTTGCATTATGGCTATATACATGTAACGTGTATACAGACAAACACACATTATATATATATATATATATATATATATATATATATATATATATATATATATATATATATATATATATATATATATGTGTGTGTGTGTGTGTGTGTGTGTGTGTGTGCATAATGTCATATCACATCACCGTGATTCATATATACGCATTAAGCTACAAATGTCCTTTAATATCTAATTCACTCTACCTCAGGGTTAATATATTTTCACATATGTTAACAGAAGGTGAATATTTTAGTTGATTATAATTTTATCAGCTTGTGGACGCGAACCACCAAACAAAGAATCCAGGGCGTGTGGTGGTTAAAAGCGCTTCACTGTACATCTTGATTTCTTTGTTCGGTGGTTTGGGTCCACAAGCCGACGAAATTATTATCAACAAAAAGGTGACCCTTCAGTTAACATATATGAAAATATATTAATTCCGAGGTAGAGCGAATTAGATATTAAAGAGCAGTTGTAGCTTAATGCGTATATATGAATCAGGGTGATGTGTATCTTATATATATATATATAGAAATATATATATATATATATATATATATATATATATAGTGTGTCTATGCTTCCTTGATCTTTGCATGTTGTTCAAGATGGAAATAAAAGTAAATATACCAGTCAAATAGAGAAAGGCCCATTTGTTTTCTTTCCTGCATTTTCTTTCCTATAAATTCTCTTCATACATCCGCCAGATCTCCCCAGAGCCTAACAAAGCCAATAATGGAAGACCCAAATACGCCCTTTTATCCAAAAGAACGCTTGGACGCCCGAAGGTATTTGGGTGTTACTTATGCACGAAGAAAAGAAATAAGGAAGACGGAGATGACATTGTTCTTGTTCTGCTTTGTCGGGTCTCTTCTAGGTGTTTTTTTTTATTCGGACTACGTTGCAGAAACACTGTTCTGCCATTATGCTGGATGATCCTCTCCAAACCAGATCCAAAGTTCTCGCAACTGGATTTCAGTGGATACAATGAGATCCCATATGACGTCTTACAAAGAGCTTTGGCGACTATTGTCCTCTCCTGAGTGAGGTTCCTCGATGTCCAATTTGCTGCCTAGAATCTGGGCATTTTGTCAATAACCATTTCTGAATAAATCTGTGGATAGTGCCTAGAGAATTCCTTTGTGATTTATGATAGCTACGGTAAAGTATATAATCCCTTGTTTAGAATTTTAAACTTCCACTGAATAAATTTCTAATCCTTATGAAGGTTATTTAAAATATACCAAAGAAATTATTTAATTTCCGTCGCCATTGGAATGCGAGATAAAGGCATTCATCTGTGGAAGCAAAGGCTCAGTCGACTAACATTTATGAAGGTCGATGGAAGGCGTCCCGGTATCAAAAGATCTTATTTTCAGAAAGATACAGATATAACTAAACAGGTCACGCATCGTTATTGTTATTATCACAATTGTTATTTTTAAATACAAAATGTCCACCTCCGATTATTTTATTTAATGTTGCTTTCACTGCCCCTGGAATATTCAGTTAATCCTTAGTGCAACTATACCGCAAATGAGTTCCTCTAAGAGCATTGATTAGACGACAAAGTACAAATTTATCATTCGTTATTTTTTAATGCCATTCTCTCGAGATTCTGCTTCATAAAAAAGCAGAACGTTCCTGCTTATCAAGATTGTGTATAGTATTTAATTATGCAAATCCCATATAAAGTGTGGTAAGATTTAAAACCATAACACCTCTTCCAGAAAGAACGACCGAACAGAGGACGTTTCGAAAACCTGTCGATGTTATGAGAGGATAGAAAATCGGGTAGAGGATGCAGCTGAACTTCGGTGATTTCAAAGTCCTTTTGATTAGTAAAAAAGGTGAAAATTATACCTTGTATCTCAATAAGAAGTTTTCCCTGTAATGTCACGTTTTTTTTTTTTTTTTTTTTTGTTATATGCATGTATTTTATTTACATCTGTTGTCACCCCAGTTAGGTTACCGACATCTGCCTGTTATTTGCTTTAGGTCAAAGCCTTCAAATTTGTGGAATCTTCTTTCCTTAACAATCAGATTCTAAGGATGACTTCTAATCTAGGAGAGAGAGAGAGAGAGAGAGAGAGAGAGAGAGAGAGAGAGAGAGAGAGAGAGAGTGCAATAATTCTGCTTCTAAGAAAATATTTTTAAGTCAATGACATTTTAACAAACGAATCTCTTTGAATCAGATAAGCCTCTAATTAAGTTCATGAGTAATGAAAATTCAGTCTGTGCAAAAATTCTCTTCCTCCAGGGGAAGGAAATATTCGTCACAGTGGGAATTCCTCAAGAAAATCTGAGGTAAGTTTAATGAGATATGAAAGAAAAACAAAGACCGCAGACTTTTAGGTGTTGATCATTCGTCGCTTTTTTGGTTATACGTCCGTCTTGGAAACGTTCTAAACCATCAACAAGAGACATTTTCACTCTCTCTCTCTCTCTCTCTCTCTCTCTCTCTCTCTCTCTCTCTCTCTCTCTCTCTCAACTAGTTTTTATCCTTGATATTCCTCGTTAGGCGTAGATACTCTCCAAACGCATTTGGTTGAGAAAAGAATTAGTCTTTTGCCTCACTACCTTTTCAGCTACAAAATCCAGACCAGACCCTTTTTCCTTCACTGCTGGGAGAGGGTTTCATTTCTGCCCTTGGGACGAAAGTCTTCCAGTGGTAAGGAGCTCCTGGATTCCTCCCTCATTCGGATACACTCGAACGAAGGCAAATGAAAGACGCCCTTTTGGAAGAACTGGGTGTAGGTGGTCACTGTTGGTGCTCCAGAGCAGCAGGAAGCTTTTAAAAATTTTCTGTAGAGAGAGAGAGAGAGAGAGAGAGAGAGAGAGAGAGAGAGAAAGCAAATACGTAGGCACTAGAAGAGGTTAAAAGAAGTTCGAAAATAGGCGAGATCAAATATGAAAGATCTCTTTGTATGGAAAAAATTCCCAAAGCAACAAACCAAAGGGATAACTTCGTTAGCATTACATCAGTCGGATCCGTTATTGGACATTATCTTGAACAAAGGACTTCTTTCATGGAATCAGTTTTAAGTCCATGTCCAAATTTAATTTTTCGCTAAAGTCAATTTTGTTTTACATTAGCGGAAACTAGCGCGATTACTGTTATCCACAAATTTCGCATTCTTTTCTTACCCTTAGACTGTATTATGATTTTTCTAGTTTATTTGTTTCATTTCATTTGTAGCCACCTATAGGCCTTTTTTAATAAAAATTACACGCTATTGTTTTTATGAATTTTTTTTTTCTTATCACAGTCATCCTATTCGACCGTGGTTTTTATAGTGTGGGGTTTCCGGGTTGTATCCTGCCTCCTTTGGAGTCCATCACTTTTGTTACTATGTGGGCTGTTTGTTGAACACATGAGTCTTGGAGCTACATCAGCATCTGGTTTTTCCAGGTTTCTTGTCAGGGAAATTCAGATCATGCCTAGTGTTCCTATGATTATGGGCACAATTTCCACTGGCATATCTCATATCCTTCTTCTTTCTATTTTCAGGGCTTGATACCTATCAGTTTTTTCTTTCTTCCTCATTTACTTTGGTGTCCCATGGTATTGTAACATCAATGAATGATACTTTCTTCTTGATCTTATCTATCAACGTCACGTCTGGTGTACTGGCACGTATCACCCTATCTGTTCTGATACCATAGTCCCAGATGATCTTTGCCTGATCATTTTCTACTGTCTCAGGTTGGTGTTCGCACCACTTATGACTGTAAGCTAGCTGGTGTGTGGTGCCCCTACACTTACTTCTGCAGCCTTTCTGTTGGTGAGGGGTGGTGGTTGTATCCTCTAGGTAGTTGTATAGCCTTTCACTGACGGTGCCTGTTAGTAACTTCCACATTACTGGTAGGCAAGCGATAGGCCTGTAGTTACTGGCTATATTCCCCATACACTTGTCTTTCTGTACTAAGGATGTTCTTCCTGTGGTCATCCATTTGGGCGCATGGTGATTTATGATACAGTGCTGGAGTTGTTCTGCTATTCGTGGGTGTAGGGCCTTGAAGATTTTGAGCCAGTTTCCATGGACTTCATCGGGATTCTTTAATTGTTGTTTGATCGTGTCTGTTGTGATCTCGGTGAATCTGTTTTATTCTCCCCATTTCTTCTACCTTCATGTGCCGATGGATCTCGTGTGCTTTGGCTTTAATCGTATTTGATATCTTCTATTGTGTTGTTTAGTCCCTTCTACTGTACTTTGTATTTCTCGTTCAGTTCCTACCTTATTTCCTTGCTTCTTTAGCCTTTTCTGCCATCTCTTTCAGTTTACTCAAGTCAGCTTCATCACCATGATTTGTTTTTATTATTATTGTTGTTGTTGTTACCGATCTCAGGAATTTGTATTCTCTTCATCAAAGCATTACCTAACTTAACAGGGATCTTTTTCACTGATCGTTTTCTGAACAGAAGAGAAAAGCAAAGATGGAGATTGCATCCAGTGTCAGATTGACACGATCTCCTTGACAAGTCATCAACAGGCGAGTGTATATTTGCAGAAGCCCTATACTACAGGATTCGATTGATGGCTTTCCATTTCGCCTCCTGTGTGAAATATCAAAAAAGTTTTTTTTTTTATTAAAACAGTTAACCTTTCAGCAGGAACGATTGCTCCTTCTTTTCACGAATTGTTTTGTGGTTGTTCGTTTTAACGCGAATATACCAAAAGTCAAAACACTCTCTTTTCGTTGTAGATTCATACATTATGGGATGTTTGTTTTGATATATAACAGCAGAGTATTTGGGGCAACTATAACCCAATTAGTGTTTTTGTTACGAAGTTAAAGACGCGTTATTGTTTAAGACTCCTCTATTTCTTTTATTCATTAAGTTTGATTACTTAGTAGTTTAAGTCCTGTATCTTGTCATAATATCATTGTTTCGGTACGTCTGATTGTTACGCATGCCATATTTAATTGCAGATTTAATTTTAAAACGTTATAGATTTTGAAGTTTCTAGAGGAATATAAATCAAAAATTTTTAGTCGAACTCCCATAATATTCCAGCTGTTTGTTTACTGGGCACAATGCCCCATATTTAGCTTAATATTGTCTTTTTCAGGATCCACGTTACAGGAGCGAATGTCTCAAGAGATAACTGAAGCATCAGAGCAGAATACTTTGGTTACATTTCATAAGATTATTTCATTCACTAAAAATACATTTAATTTTCGTGAGAAATTTTTATCTTCGTTTACGAAAATTTAAATTTTTTTTTATTTTTTTATTTCTTTTTTTTTAGTTGCCGATGTATGTATTAGTTCCAAAAATACAAAGATTTTCATTACCAAAACCAAATCGTTTTAAATTCTCTACTTTTTTTTTTTTTTTTTTTTTTGTTTTTTTTTTTTTTTTGGTTTCCCCGAAACCTATTGGCTTTGTCCAGTTTAATGAAATGGACATTAAATCCGAATTCGCAATATCTGTGTAACAGACGAATTCATTATTGTAATAGAATTCAGTAAAACTGGCGCTATCAGTTGTAAATGATTTGAGATGTTAAACTGTGACAAAATGAGATTCAAATTATTACACTTTAGTTTAATTCTTCCGGTCAACTACAGTTAGGATAAAAAATATGTAAAATTATAGTATTGTAACCATTCGTTCAATATTATTATTATTATAATATTATCCTGGGCTTCTACAGATGCTTCAAGAGTCCTGTAATTTTCCACACCCAATTATTTATTATCTTGTTTCCCCTGTTTTATAACTCACCAATTTTTCTGTTCTTAGAAAAGGTCATTTATATTTACTTCCAAATACATATAAGTATCAACAGCTTCTATTGTTTCCAACCTCCATAGATTTCCATTTTTCAGACAACCTTGATTTTGTTTACATTTTTTCAAATTTTACTTTGCTCAGTTTTCTACACAGTTTTCTAAACTTGATTTCTCGCACATTTTTTAAAACTTGATTTTCCTCACAGTTTTCTAAACTTGATTTTTCTCACATTTTTTAAAAACTTGATTTTGCTCAGTTTTTTAAGCCTGATTTTGCTCACATTTTTTAAACTTAATTATGCTCACATTATTTCTAAACTTGATTATACTCACATTATTGCTAAACTTTAGTTTACTCACATTTTTTTCTAAATTTGATTTTGCTAAAATTTTTCTAAACTTGATTTTGCTCACATTTTATATAAACTTGATTTTGCTCACATTTTTTCTAAATTTGACATTTTTTTCTACTTAATTTTGCCAACATGTTTTCTAAACATTTTTCTATACTTGATTTTGCTCACGTTTTCTAACCTTTCTCTAGTTTCTGCAGTTTCTCATTATCATCCCTCTCCAATATTGTATCACATCCAAAAGGTCCACTGTTCAACAGTCCCTTGGAAATTGGTTTCATATACCACAACTTTGTGCCTTCATCAAAGGTTCTTCTTCTAACTTCTTGTATCAGTCATTATTCTGAAAATGTTTTCTTGATTAGCTGTTCAGACTAAGGAGATTCCGTTTATTTATTTATTTTTTATTGTAGAAATTTTTCTATTCTGAAACGAATCGTCTCCCCAAACTGTGATGCTATTCTGATCAAACTTTCGTATCTACCGTAAAATAAAGAGAACTTGAAGAGTCTTCCCTAAAATAGAAATAAAAGTTCAACTTTGTTATTCGACTTCTGGTGTTTTCTGGTAATTCACATACATGAATAATAATCACTATTTTCACATCAAGAGAACAGCAAGGTACTAAACTATCTTGGCTGTGGGGCAAAGGTCGTATGGTAAAATGTAAACAGAAGTTTACCAGAACTTCATTCAGTATTTCCTACAATTCTATATTATTCTGGATGATGGAAAACTTTCTGCGTTGTTAATATTCATATAGACGATAGGAAATTTGTTCATTTCATGGAAAGGAAATACAAATGTTCAACAGAAAGTTCTGTTCAGCCAACTCTCCTTTATGGAAATGAGTGTGGTTGTTGAATGAATAAAAGTTGGAAACTGTGGAGATGAATTGTTTGTGTAGTACCCCTAGTTGGCGTAAAAAGAAATGCATGTGGAATAAGTCAGAGAAGTTAAAGCTGAATTTAGACCAAAGGTTTGTTTGAAGTGTTTTGGGTTGGTCTGGTTGGTCGGAGGATAGAGACAAGTAAGGTGAGGAAAAGATATGTGCAATTCGGATATGTTAGGAAGGAGGAGGAAAGGAAGACCTGGAGTGTACTGGATAGATGGTGAGGAAAGTAAGACCTTATTCATATAATCCTCATCTTTAGTTTGGGCTTGCAATGTGGCTATGGCAGTCCAGCACACACACATATAGCCTACACACACAGACATATGTATCTTCTACTAATTTCCACGTTAACATGTTTTTAACTTCTACTAATCTCTTTATTCATTTCTTTTTCCTTCACAATTACTTCACACACAGTTCGTCTCAACAGCTTCCACCTTCTTTCTTTCATTCCACAACCCCATTCATTTCCATAAAGGAGAGTTGGTTTATTGGGGTTTTCTTTTTAGCATTTCCATTTTCTTTTTGTGATGTGAATAAATTCACTTGGGTTCGTATGAATACTGTCAGCGCAGAAGTAAAAACATATAATCTTAGGAAATACTTAAACCTTTTCCTGGAACCTCCTTAATATTTTACATATATATAACTATTTTTACCCTGAAGCTAAGATATTTATGTTTATAACATACCTTGAGGTTCTCTATGAAAAGTTTTATTATTATTGATGCATACCAACTACGAAAAAACTTTATAGAACAAGAAAGTGAAGTATTTGTTTATTTAGTCGAAGATACTTAAGTTTGATCCGAATGGTTTCACGTTTTGGAGTAAAGTAAAAACCATTAACAAATATTACTAGTCTGAACAACTGTTGAGAAGATAGTTTTCAAAATGAATAACTGATATTAGGAGTTAGAGGAAAGACCTTTGTTGAAAGTACCAAAATGTGGAATAAGAAATCAGCGAAAGTGTGGTACGGTTGACACTTGTAGAGAATACATCATTGATGGGGAATGTAATGAGAAACTGCAGAAACTAGAGACACCTTTTTTTCCAAAGTATTTGCTATTAGCAGGTTGAGGATAAAAAAGGTGAGCAATGTCAAGTAATAATGGAAATTGGAATATGGAAGATGTTGGAAAGAACGTTGATGTGGACATTGAAAAACATAGAAACCGTTGATTCATATAAGTATTTATGAGTAAATATGATTGATTTTGGTAAAAAGAGAAAAAAAGTGAGTTATAGAACTAATGAAACACGATAGACATCAGGGTGTGTATACAAATAATATGAAAGACACTAGGAGTATCCATAGAAGCCTAAGATGCAGTTTATGAAGGTACTCACGAGCCAATGCTGGAGGCTTGCCAGAATAATAATAATAATAATAATAATAATAATAATAATAATAATAATAATAATAATAATCATAACTAATAATAATAAATAATAACAATAATAATAAAATGATAAAATGAAATAAATGATAAATGAATAAATGATGAATAAATGATAAATGATAAATGATTAATGATTAATGATAAATGATAAATGATTAATGATTAATGATTTTATGATTGAATAATGATTATGATTATGATATGATTGATGATTAATGATTAATGGATTAAATGATCAATGATTCAATGATTAATGATTAATGATTAATGATTAATGATTAATGATTAATGATTAATGATTAATGATTACTGATAAATGCTTGATGCTTGATGCTTGATGCTTAATGCTTAATGCTTAATGCTTAATGCTTAATGCTTAATGCTTAATGCTTAATGCTTAATGCTTAATGCATAATACAAAAATAATAATAATTAATAGTAATAATAATTAATAGTAATAGTAATAATAGTAATAATAATAATAGTAATAATAATAATAATAGTAATAATAATATTAGTTGAAGGGAAAATTCAGCTAAAGTGCTCTAATTTGAGTTTGCAACTGATGGTGCTCGTTTTGCAGAATTCTGTTGCAGTCAAAAAGCGTATAAATAGTTTGTCTATTAAGTGGAAATGTTACACACAATTAGCGAATGGAGATTTAATGCCCATGTTAACAAATTAACTGAAGTCAATGAGGTTTCAGGGCAACAAAAAAAGAATTTTGAATTATTCTATTTCCGGTAATGAGAACCTTCATTTGTTTTGAACTGATAACATACATCTGAAAATTAAAACCGAAAAAACTTTGAATCCCTGAAAAAGGAGATGGACGTGCTTTTAGGAAAATGGAAGACATTTTCTGCGGATGAACTATTTTTTATTATTATTATTGAAACTAAAGTATATTCAGAGCAGAAAACTTCTGATCTAATGCTTCCGTTATCTCTTAAATCCTTTGACTGCATCATGGATCCAGAAAAAGCCAATTGAGGTAGATATGGGACACTGGGATCACATAAGCTGTCAGTTTGGAAACTGACTATTTTTATAACGAGTATTTGCTATAAAGGATACTTGAAACCGCTCCGGTTTTCAGCTTTTGATTCCCAATGGAAGTTAATTTCACAAAACTGGAATCACAGTCCTTTGGTGACTTAGAATCCATGACATTACTAAAGCAAAACATTAATGAAATATAGCATTAACAATATTTAGATATACTACAACAATGATGTAATGATTACAGATAAAACTTACAAAAACTAGCTCATGAAACTTTATAAATGAATTGAATGAAGGCAACCTTAAATAATAACATCTATAGGTGCCTAACATAAAGCTAGTTACGGTCAAAGTTTCTAAAATATTCTATAGTTACATATCAAAGACAATATCTAATGATATACGAGTTCATAAATTTACAACGAAAACTAAGCACGTTTATAAACTAACCCAGCAGTCTGTCTTTTTGTGTATTCACACTGAAAGACATATCCACATAGCGATTCGTGAAAAGGAGGAACAATTGTTCCCTCTGAAAGAGAGAACTGTGTTTCTCAATCCAGAAAAATAAAAATGTTGAGCTTTCAACCAGGAGGGGAAATGGAGAACCATCAATCAAATCTTTGTAGTACAGGCTTTTGTAGACATGCACTCGCCTGCCATTGACTTGTCAAGGAGATCAAGTGGAAAATTGACATTGGAAGCAGTCACTACCCTCGCTCTCCTCTTCTGTTCAGGGAAAGACAATGAAAAAGGTACCGCGGCCGTTCGTTTTTCCTCCCTTTGTCTAATAGCGTTTTTCAGTTGGATAAATATTTCCCTGGCGAAGTGAAAATCTAATTTTTAAACATCAGCAATAATGATTAAATGATGATAATTGGATTAATATTTGGTTCAGAAAAAAGCCAAATAACTTTAACAATTAAGTACAAAAAGAAAATGAGATTAGAATCTCAATGATACAGAATTAACGGGTGAAATTGGTAAGTGTGGTTTTGTGTGTGTGTGTGTGTGTGTGTGTGTGTGTGTGTGTGTGTGTAATAATGGGCTCATCATCTCAAACATAAATTGTGCATTTTATTTAGATGTCCAAATATAAGTTTGAGAGAAGGTATACGATTAAAAGAAATTCCTTTTTGTTAGAGAATCTTTTGTAAGCAAAGCAATATTTTATATTCTATCTCGCCTATTCACATTTATTTTTCTGTAAAAGGAAACTATAGAGATGGCTATTTGTCTGTCTGTGTCCGCACTTTTTCTCTCCTTCCTCAGATCTTAAAAACTACTTAGTCTAGAGGGCTGCAAATTAGTATGATGATCATCCGCCCTCCAGTCATCAAACATAACAATTGCAGCCCTCTAACCTCAGTAGGTTTTATTTCATGAGATTAAAGTTAGCCATGATCGTGAGTCTGGCACAGCCGAGTCCAATTCCGGAGGCGTCGACGACGCAACTTCACTTAACCACATCTGGGGAGCAACTGACCTCTGCCCGGTCGTAGCTATGAATTCCATAACGCAGCACATCGAGAGCTTCATACAGCAGTATACACTGTAAAGAAAACTCGATTGCCTCGAGGAAGCTCTGGGGAATTTTTACTTGTTTTCTTTTTCTTATTCATCATTATTATTCTCATCGAGTACCGATGCATCTTTCTCTCTCTAAACTGGTCGATTTCGACTCTCCTGCACCAGTACCCGACCCCTCGTTCTTCAAACCGAGAGTCTTTCCTTTGCTGTGGTTCGGGTGTGTTCGTCTGAGGGAGGAATCCTGCACTGGAAGACTTCCGTCTCAAGGGAGGATCTGAGAAGCGGAGGGAGAAGGGTCTGGATACTTCAACTGAGAGACCCTGAGGCAAAACGGTATTGTTTTTTTTTTCCTTCTTCTTTTAATCAAACGGATTTTGAGAGTATCTAAGACTAACGAAGAAAATCAAGCAATCGAGTTTTCTGTACAGCGTATAATGTTGTATGAAACTTTCCGCTACGGCCCGGTGGTGGCCTGTGTTTGTAACACCTATAGCGTTCCCAGACGTACGATCATGGCTAATTTTTTCCTAAAGTTAAATCAATCCTAATGAGGCTAGAGGGCTGGAATTTGGTACGTTTGATGATTGGAGGGTGGATGATCAAGATACCAATTTACAGTTTTCTTGCCTTAGTCATTTTGAAGATCTGAGGGCGGATAGAAAAAGTATGGACGGACTAACATCTCAATAGTTTTCTTTTACAGAAAATTAAAAACGGGTGGGGAGAGGGAGGGGGAAAAGGTGAGAATGGTGGAAGCATTATAAATCTGAGATTATGTAATTAAAATAAGAAATAGAATGACGAGAGAGAGAGAGGAGAGAGAGAGAGAGAGAAGAGAGGAGAGAGAAGAATAAATAAACATGGAAAATTATTAAGAGCTCTGTAACAGAGTGTTTATTAAAGAAATGTCCTTCTCAGATAACAATTTGAAATATATATATATATATATATATATATATAATATATATATATATATATATATATATAGTATATATATATATATATATATATATATATATATATATATATATATATATATATATATATATATATAATATATTTATATATTTATATATTTATATATGAGAGAGAGAGAGAGAGAGAGAGAGAGAGAGAGAGAGAGAGAGAGAGAGAGAGAGAGAGGCCTACTGCTGAGGAATTAAGATGTTTCTAAGACGGACGTATAACTTAGACGTGAAGAATAATTAACTCCTAAAATTCTTCTGACTTTGTTTATCTTTCCTACTATCTCCATAAAGGTGCTTCAGAGCATCTTTAGGAAATCTCTTTATCAGGAAGATTGCATAAACCACGTTTTGATTTTTTTATAACTTTACTTATAAGCTTACTTCACTGAAATAGATACCCTTTATTAGTTCATCCATGATGTAAAATATATATTCTAAATATGTGTTCTATTGGGTAGATGTATCCAAAAATCTATCTCTTTCTTCACTCTTATAAATTAAATGGCATCCTAAGAGACTGCTTATTAAGGCAAGAAGAAAGGAAGATGCGAACAGATGCGCCGAATCCAGTGAAAATCCGAGACTTTAAAGAAAAAATATCATAATAAGTGACACTAAATTTTTCAACTCGTTTATGGTAATAAACTTAATTAATACTAATCCAAATATGGCTGCGTTCATCAAAGCGTGCCTTCATCCCCTATTCTGTAACACCTCACCCTTGACCTCTGTTAGTGTTTGAGTTCTAATTGTTCAACTGAAGTTCAACGTTATTCTATTGCAGATGCATGAGATTCCACAGACGTCAAAATACGACATATATGGACAGAACGAAGTCAGACTTAAGTGAAAACAGAACAGTTCTGATTTTTCTATGCTGGAACAAAACGTTTTAAAATGTCAGAACATAGCCAAAGTGGAAATGCGACAATTGAATCGTGTACTACACGAATTTTAAAGAGTTGCAATCTGCCGTGAATGGCGTGTCATTGATCGAAAGTGAAACAGCTGGCTCTGGTTGCAACATTCTTCTTTTGCAAAGAGCGACAGGAATTTGAAACGTCCTCCACTCTCTCTCTCTCCTCTCTCTCGTCTCTCTCTCTCTCTCTCTCTCTCTCATCTCTCTCTCTCTCCTCGAAAGCTTCTGTGCTTTTAAATAACTGAAATGACCAAGTCTATGACGAATTTATAATATACGTACAAGAATCTTGACACGCTCATAAAACTATAGAGAGAGAGCTTTGCCAATTGGAAAATAAAGCACTAAGGAGAACATCGGAAGGCAGACAGTAGGATCGAGTGAGAAATAACACCACAAGGGAAATTAGAGATAATGACAAAAGGGGGATGAGATGGCTGGGGCACGTCCTTCGCACAACCCCTGAGAGAAGAGTGCATGATCGTGGTAGTTGGGACCCCGCAGCCACCAGAAGAGTTGGAAACTCCAGATCTTCTTGGATTGGAACCTTGGTAAGGGAGATGGGGATGGGGATGTAGAGGTTGGAGATAAAACATAGGGGAACAATGAGTCGCGGCATTTCACTTAGGACCTTGGCATCTTGCTGCTTTGGACAGTAGAATTTATATTTGTAAATGATGCTACCCACCCTGAGTCTTTAATTTTCTCCTTACCAGCAAAAACAAAACATTAAATTGAGTGATAATAGTACAAATAGAATTATATAATAACATATTTCATTTAAGGTAAAAACAGGGACAACAGTCATGAAAGCTGCTTTGTTAATCGCTCTGTGGGATCTTGTGAGGTTTTACTGTAGTTTCATTATTTGAAATTATAGCATCCTGGTGTGGCTTGTTTGTTTGTTTCAACTTCCCTCTTGTGTTTTTGTTTTGTTGAAGCGAGGCGACGGTTGCCGCCCACTTCTTTTCAGAAACAGTTGGGTTCAGCAGAGCAGCCAGTCCAAATCTCGACAGCAGCAGGTATTGGATACCTGTTGGTCACTACTGGTAGAGGATGAGACCACCAGTTGGTTCTTCAGCAGTTTGGAGTATATGCTCGGAGTAGAAGTGTCTGCTATCAGTTCAAATCCTCTGATTAAGAATGGATGGTGGCTGAAACATAGTCATCAGTGGAGTCCCTTGTGCGACAGCAGTAAGACTGTTGTGACGTTCGTCTGGTTGGAGCATCTGTGGCTGTGATGAGGTCTTGAGTTTGTCAGGGAATTCATCCTTTGTCAGCTGAGATTGAGTGTGAAGGCTATGGCTTATCTTTACTTTTGTTACAAGAGTCATTTATTGATTATTGTTTATACTGCTGGATTTTGGTTTTTCATATCAATATTTGTGGGGTAAGTGTATGGCCCAGCTAATTTGTATATGAGCTTTTTTTTTTATTGTGTTGTGAGCAAGTGTATGGCTCTGGGTTGTTTCACAATATGATTGACATGTTTTTTCGTTTAGAGGAAGAGCATGGCTCTGGGTGTTTTCACATTAGCTTGTGATGTCGGGAAAGTGTATGGCTCTGGTAATTTGTAAAGGCATTGGACAGGGAAGGTAGAGGATTTGCTTTCCTCCATCAAAAGTTTCAACAAAAAAGCATGGAGAAACTTAAGGCAGGTATATTTGATGGTCTTCAAATGAGGGAACTCGTCAAGGATGCTAGTTTTGATGATGCACTGAATCCTGGTGAACTCTGCCTGGTTGTCCCTTAAGTCAGTCATTGCAAACTTCCTTGGCAACCACAGAAGTTCCCAGTATCAGAAGGTGGTTGATGAGGTAATGGAGAATTTCTCCCAACTTAGTGAGTGCATGTTAGTGAAAATGCACTTCCTCTAGTCTCATCTGGACTATTTTCCAGAGAATTGTGGAGACTTCAGTGAAGAACAGGGTGAGCACTTTCACCAAGATATTAGTGTTATGGAGGAACACTATCAAGGCCGATTGAATGTCAACTTTCTGGCTGACTACTGCTGGTGCCTGAAGTAGGGATGTGGAGTCTGCTCAGCACAACTGAAGTCAGTGAAGAGACCATTCATCCTTGAGTAGCTTCCTTAGTTTATCATACTCTTCTTGCTGTCTATTCAAAATATTTTGTAAGTCTTCTGTGAATAAACTGGTCTAATATTTTCAATATTGTTTCATTCACCTACAAATAAATTGGAATTTAGGATATTTTTAATGTGCTAATATTTCATTAACTTGATCTGAGTGAGTAAAATGAGTATGATTTTTTGTATTCAGTGTGGATTCAGTGCAAAAAAACTGGCCTAAAATCAGATATATGTTAGACCTTGAAAACAGCTCAGGCTAGTGAATCTATAAATGACACTTGTAACAGAAGTAAAGATAAGCCGTAGCCTTCACACTCAATCTCAGCTGACAAAGGATGAATTCACTGACGAACTCAAAACCGCATCACAGCCACAGATGCTCCAACCAGACGAACATCGCAACAATCTTACTGCTGTCATACAGGGAACTCCACTAATGACCATGTTTCAGCCACCATCCATCCTTCATCAGAGCATTTGAACTGATAGCAGACACTGCTACTCCAAGCAAATACCCCAAACTGCTGAAGAACCAATTGGTGTTCTCATCCTCTACCAGTAGTGACCTACAGGTAACCAATTCCTGCTGCTGTTGAGATCTGGACTAGCTGGTGTGCTGAACCCAACTGCTTCTGAAAAGAATTGGGCGGCAACCGTCGCCTCTATTCAACAAAACAAAACACAGGAGGGAAGTTGAAACAATCAAATAAGCCACACCAGGCTGTTACAATTTCAGATAATGAAACTACAGTAAAACCTGTAAGGGTAAATGGTTGTTGGTAATGGAACAATCGTTTGTCAGCTCTTTTGGTGCGTTGTTACCTCGTTACCTGTGCGTGGTTTCCTTTGCATAGGAGTTTACCTGTCTCAGTGACTGACTGAGTTGGTGGTCAGGTCCAGGGCAGCAGCAAGTCTAGTTCAGAGCAACAGAGAATAGTAGTATTTCGGCAGCAGAGTAGCAGGGACTCATTTGATGAGTGACAGGTATTACCTACCAGTTGGCTTCGGAAGGAGGTGGAGGACCTCCTCGTCGTTAGTGTCACTATTTTCCCTGATGGCTGTATGAGGATGCTCCGATGATCTACCATGGTCATCTGTGTGAGGATTTGTTCCTTCGGCAGCAAACGGCTGTTCCGACGACTCGATTAGGGGGTCGACTGTTTTGTGGATGTGTTCCTGTTTTGCAGCTAGTGGCTGCCTTGATGCCTCGATCGAGTTCGTCTGTTTGTCTGCACCCTCGTTGACAGTTATGACTGTCATGACAACTCTTGAGTTTGTTTTTGTGGTGTGTTGCTTGTGTTTGTATTTGCTGTGATTAACATTCGTTTCTCATTTATTATTATGCTGCTGTTTTTACATATATTGTAATCGTTATTTCAATGCTTTTTCAATGTGTTTATGTATTATCTGCCTGTTTTGTACATGTATTTATGTACTGCACTGCTTTTGCATTTTTGCCGTGCTTCTTTTTGTAGATATGATGTTGCTTTTATTATATTAGTCATGCTGCTTATGAAATTGTTTGTTGAATTGTACAAGAATCACTTAATTGGATTATTAGTGTTGCTGCCTTTTTTTTATTTAATTCATTATGTATGTTTATTTTTTGTCACTGGACCTGATTCACTTGTACATTTTGTATATTTTGTATAATAAACTAATTTTAAGGTTATTTTTCTACTTTTCTTGAGCTTCTTCCTCCTTTGCTTGTCTTCACTGCTGCACCGCCTGTCATTCGCCAGTCTTATTCCCACTTTTTGGCAGTAAGATCCCTGCAGGACCGGTTGCGGGTCCATGACCAGGATCTCATTACGGGGACGTTGTATCTGTAGGAATCTATTGCCAGGATCTGTTTTAAGGAGGCTCATCCATCATAATGGAAGAACCGAGTTGCTGGGAAAAAAGCCTGGAATAGAGAAGACATCTGGAAAAGACCCAACAAAACTAAAGAAAACCAGTGCCGCCGCCTTCCATTTTTCTTTTGTTTTGCATCACCAACACCCACACACCTTCGGGCGTCCTTTCGGTCATTCGGACACCAGGTCGTATTTGGGTCTTCCATTATTGGTTTTGTCAGGCTCTAGGGGAGATTCGGCGGAGGTATGAGGTGAAATGTACAGGAAGGAAAAAGCAAGAAATTAACTCTCTCTCTCTCTCTCTCTCTCTCTATTTGATATGCGTTTTCACTTTCGTTTCCATCTAAAACCACAACTGAACGAAAGGGTAAAAGCACACACGAACAGACACAGGCTTGCAGACACACTTACACACGCACACACACGTATATAAATAAAGGCAAAAGCCATGAAGGAAAGTAAAACGAAGGAGTTCTGCGAGGCCTTTCGACTCGATGTCCTTTACTTAGCAGACTGACATAAATACGAAGATAAGTTTATAAAGAAAGCTCGCATAAAGTATCAAATGACAGATGAGGATTATGAAGGAAATATGTACCTAGAATCCAACACACCTGGAAAATTATTGTATTTTCAAGCCTTCTTGTCGTTCTGAGCAGGTGGAGGTGGCGCTGCCAAATCAAACTTTCTCAATTATTTTATTTAGTATTTGAAAGCATTACAGGCCTAAACAATGTTAAAAGAATCATCGCCAGATTTTCTTGTTATCATATAAAACATTTCGTAACAATTTACACTGGGTAACTCGCAAACATTGCTTTTGTTCTTAAAACGTGGCAGATTTTGAGTTATGCTGCCTTTGGGAACGTAGAGGTCGAATTTGGATTTAGGAAAAGGACTAGTATGGGAATGAAACATCTTTATTATTAATTAGAATAATACAAGATTGTGTAGACTGAAGTGTATTCTAAAGTACAAAGCAAGTAGTGTGTAGTGTGAGTACTTTTATTAACAAGAAGGAATATAAGATATATATATATACATATATATATATATATATATATATAGATTTATATATATATATGACTGGTAAAAGTGTTCTGTAACAACAGAATTCCATCTAATAAAAGGAGCCCATAAAAACACCAAAATGTAGAGTAGAAAAGTACTATATTTCAGAGACTGCTGTCTCTCTCTTCAGGTATATGATGAAAGAAAAGTTTACAGAAAAGGTGTATTTATACCAAGAGATTCGTCCACAAGTAAGCCAATTTAGGTCACCCCCGATGATAATCTTCCTTTAATCTTCTTAAGCGTTGGTTGAATGAACACTGCGTCGACGATGTCTGATGTCCCAATTCCCTTTTGAGAATGTTCATTACCTGCTTCTCTTTTATTAAAAGGCCGATTCCATCATTTGACTCTTGTACCGGCAGTTGCTGCTATAAATTACACGTGACATATTCCAGTTTATTCTATGGTTATGTTCATTTATATGATTGAAAATAGCCGAGTTCTGTTGTCCATACCTAACTGACCGTTTGTGTTGTATTAATCTCTGGGGAAGTGATTTACCTGTAAATCCGATGTAAGATTGGTCACAGTCCTGGCATGGGATCTCATATACCCCAGAGTCTTTGGGCGATGTCTATTTTGTTGGGACGTTTAATCAGGGATTTGGCTAAGGTATTTGGGTAGGTAAATGCAAAAGGGTTGGATTTCCCAAGGGTGTGAGTTACTCTCTTAATCGTCTCCAGGTGGGGAATTTTTATTTTATTGTTGGGTGTGTCTCTGGTCTTGTCTTTAGGGGGTCGGTAGAAAATTACGTTTGCTTTTTGAATTGCTTTCTCAATTATATGGTCAGGATACTTTAAAGATGAAAGTTGCTTGCGAATTAGTTCAAATTCTTTTTCCAGGAAATCTGGGGAACAAATTCGTAAGGCTCTTAGGAATAGGTTGCTGGCTAGACCTATCTTGATAGTATTGTCATGATAGCTAAAGGTAGTGAATATATGAAAGTGAGAACGTTGGTTTTCTGTTTATATTTTGGTAAATTTGTATTCTATCGTGTGTCTGATTATTAAAACATCAAGAAAAGGAATTTTGTTGTCTGTTTCCCATTCAACTTTAAATTTGATGCTGGGCACTAATGCGTTTAATTTTGAGAGGAATTCATTAAAATTACCCCACTTATTATCCCAAAATGTTAGTAGTCATCCACGTATCTCATCCACAGCATGTTTTTGGGTTTTATTGCATTTATTACTGTAGTTTCAAAGTATTCCATGTACAGATTGGCTAAATAGGACTTAAAGGACTACCCTAACTACACCCGAATTTTTGCTTGTAGAATGATTCCCCGAATGAAAATACGTTATTAGATGCCCATAATTCAACTCGACAAAATCAACCAGCTCCTTAGCGACACAAATACTTACGAAAAACTGACGAAAAATCCCCTCCAGAACGTTCCCACAGAATTTTTTCGGAAAGTAAGATTAATTGGCCAAGACAAAAAGAGTATTGAACTATTAGAGAAATTTAAATTGTAATTAATCCTAAATTACCCTACTTTTATGGTCTTCCAAAACTCACAAAGACAATCTTCCATTCAGACCCATCGTTTCATGCGCCGGAGCTTTCAATTACAAAATTTCTAAATGGTTAGCTGGCCTCCTTTCTCCTTTTTTAGGCACTTTTTCTCCCAGTCACAAACAAACATTCGGAAGACTTTTGTCACAAATCAGAGAAGACATATACCACTTCACAACATAAAACTTTTAAGCCTTGACGTAGACTCCCTATTCACAAAAGTACCAGTACAGGACGTTTCTTCATTTTTAAGGGAAAAAATTATCCCCCTATTCAGATCATTTCCCTTTGGCACTTGACAAATAATAAAGTTAGTTGAATTATGTGCATCTTAATAAAAACGTATTTTCATTCGCGGGGAATCATTCTACAAGCAAAAATTCGGGTGCAGTATGGGTAGTCCTTTAAGTCCTATTTTAGCCAATCTGTACATGGAATACTTTGAAACTACAGTAA
Organism: Macrobrachium nipponense; assembly: GCF_015104395.2. Taxonomy (NCBI): domain Eukaryota; kingdom Metazoa; phylum Arthropoda; class Malacostraca; order Decapoda; family Palaemonidae; genus Macrobrachium; species Macrobrachium nipponense. The sequence goes on from NC_087214.1 coordinate 49,507,130, forward strand.
TAAATGCAATAAAACCCAAAAACATGCTGTGGATGAGATACGTGGATGACATACTAACATTTTTGGGATAATAAGTGGGGTAATTTTAATGAATTCCTCTCAAAATTAAACGCATTAGGTGCCCAGCATCAAATTTAAAGTTGAATGGGAAACAGACAACAAAATTCCTTTTCTTGATGTTTTAATAATCAGAGACACGACAGAATACAAATTTACCATATACAGAAAACCAACGTTCTCACTTTCATTTTCACTACTTTAGCTATCATGACAATACTATCAAGATAGGTCTAGCCAGCAACCTATTCCTAAGAGCCTTACGAATTTGTTCCCCAGATTTCCTGGAAAAAGAATTTGAACTAATTCGCAAGCAACTTTCATCTTTAAAGTATCCTGACCATATAATTGAGAAAGCAATTCAAAAAGCAAACGTAATTTTCTACCGACCCCCTAAAGACAAGACCAGAGACACACCCAACAATAAAATAAAAATTCCCCACCTGGAGAACGATTAAGAGAGTAACTCACACCCTTGGGAATCCCAACCCTTTTGCATTTACCTACCCAAATACCTTAGCCAAATCCCTGATTAACGTCCAACAAAAGACATCGCCCAAAGACTCTGGGGTATATGAGATCCCATGCCAGGACTGTGACCAATCTTACATCGGATTTACAGGTAAATCACTTCCCCAGAGATTAATACAACACAAACAGTCAGTTAGGTATGGACAACAGAACTCGGCTATTTTCAATCATATAATGACATAACCATAGAATAAACTGGAATATGTCACGTGTAATTTATAGCAGCAACTGCCGGTACAAGAGTCAAATGATGGAATCGGCCTTAATAAAAGAGAAGCAGGTAATGAACATCTCAAAAGGGAATTGGACATCAGACATCGTCGACGCAGTGTTCATTCAACCAACGCTTAAGAAGATAAAGGAAGATTATCAGCGGGGGTGACCTAAATTGGCTTACTTGTGGACGAATCTCTTGGTATAAATACCACCTTTTCTGTAAACTTTTCTCATTCATATACCTGAAGAGAGAGACAGCAGTCTCTGAAATATAGTACTTTCTCTCTACATTTTGGTGTTTTTATGGGCTCCTTTTATTAGTATATATATATATATATATATATATATATATATATATATATATATATATATATATATATATATATATATATATATATATATATATATATATATATATATATATATATATATATATATATATATAATATATATATATATTGTTGATACTATAAGGAGAAAATTACTTGGCAAATATCCAAATGCAGAATTTCCCCAAGCATGTACAGTGATGCTCAAATCTCATGCAACATGATTATTTTTGTATCGTCCAGATTCTCAGAATCAAAGTGATGTTGCCAAGTAGTGTTAAACTTTTTTTTCATTTGTAATGTCATACTACATGTCGAAAAGTTTGCGAATTTACATCTAGCACTATTTTCTTTATGGTTATACGAAAATGTTCCCTTTTAAGCATTGATATAATTCATAATCCATGTGACTTGAACTATTTTTTCATGTTGCTTAGTCCAAATTTCGGCGTGATAAGGTTAGTGGTGCCCTCAGTGACAGTGCGCTTAACAATCTCCTTGGGCTGGTCAACTTGACTGCCTCTGCAGCTTTTGAACACGTTACAGCTCCATTGCTAAGCACACTTAGGATTCTGATCATGCCATTGACTTCAAGGGAGGCAAAGTTCTAAGTGTGCAGATTGGACCACTAGGAGGATTATTGAAGGGGCTCTCATCTCTTTAAATGACACCTTCGAGGGGAATACTGGCATTATGAACAAATGAACAATTTTCTTTTGAGTGAAGAGATTTGCAAAAGGGCCAGAATTAATAACTTCAAGGCGTGTCCAGAGTCCGATCTACAAAGTAGCTTTTTGGATAACGTCCCTCAAAATTTCAGTCAGGAAGAAGACCAGCGTTTATCCCGCCTCGAAGATCAAAGAGAATTATGGAAAAGAATATGACCCAATGACTTGTTTGCATATTTTAAACCTCGTTTATCATATTTGCTTGTTTATATTTATTTCTATTTCTTCACCATTGTTGTGTCTCATTAAGTTAGCGATCAAGTTCACAGAAGGATGGAGAGAAGCTCTAAACTTTGTATATATTTCTACAAATATATTTCGTCTTGATAAACAAGAATATTATTGTGGATCCTTAGACTTAATATATATATATATATATATAGCAACTGTAATAGCCGCCATGGCCTGTTAACTAATTGAATTCTTTGCTCCTTTTTGGATATACTTGTCACTACAAAGCCTGAAGATCCAAATAAAAGAAATGTTTTGAGGAAATAGTAATGTCACGTACCGGGAAACGAACTCAGGTCCCATAATCTATATATATATTATATATATATATATATATATATATATATATATATATATATATATATATAATATATATATATAATTAATATATATATATACACATATATATAACATATATATATATATATATATATATATATATATATACATATATATATATATATATATATATATATATATACATATATATATATATATATATATATAATATATATATATATGTATATATATATGTATATATATATGTATATAATATATATATATATATATATATATATATATATATATATATATATATATATATATATATATATATATATATATATATATATATATATATATAGTGTGTGTGTGTATAGAGAGTGACCAGTTTTTTACTAATGTGAGCTAATAAAATGTAAATATTTTACCAATATTTCTTTTGAAATTAATGATCAAGTTTATACATGCCTTGACCGATTTTCATATTATTACAAAAAAGCTTTTTTTCTATAAATTAGACTTAGACTTAATGAATGATGTTTCTTTTCAGTGCGTTATTTTCCCTTGCCTAATTGATTGTAATGATTGTTTTCAATTATATGTATGAGAAGTGAACTGCACACCTGTGCTTATCTTAAGCATTTTTTTTTTTTGCCTTCTGTATAAGTATGTGTCATTGTTGTATTGTTCTTGAATGGTACATTAATTCTAAATATCTTAAGTAGAAGGGGATATCTTCCAAATTATTATTTGTTTTGACCAGAGTAATGATGAAATTTGGCAAAAATATTGATAGGTTTCTGTAAGCACTGTTTATACCCATTACTAGTTCTATTTATGAGGGACTCTTAAAAGGATAGGCAACATTCCTTTTTTCGTTTCCATTGTGAATTTACTGATGGTAATAATTAATTTAACTTGCTAAAGATCTTTACATCATCGTTCCTTGACCAAATGCAAATTACATAGTCAACATACCTGAGAGAAGAAAGGGAGATCTGGAATGTGTTATATAGATAGCAAGGAAGAGCTATTAGATCGAATAAGTGTCAATATCCAGAAAGAGTGAGAGTGAGTACAAGATGGAGATGAATGATGCAGTGTGTGTAAGGGATATCATGTGTTTTAATGGGCCTTTTCTGTAGGAGCAAGAGTTAGTTTTCTGCATTGGGGGCTTAAGCCTCTTTTCATCAGTTTTATTAACAATGTGATGTATTTATATATGCGTATATATATTTGCAAAACATTATAGTTTGAGATACGCTCTTACATGATGCCTGGGGTCACGGCTAAGCCTACGTTGGTTTAGTTAATTGTCTTAATTTGCTTCATCATAGCCTTGAGGAAGATATTGTCTCTATTGTGAGAGTCCCAGATTGATGCTATTATCTTCTTTTATTCAGGATGAGCTCCAATCTATGGTATAGTTCGTCTTATTTATACATTGGAAAATTGCTAAACTATGTTGTCCATAAGTAAATCCATGGGGGGAACTGAGCGCTTATGTTGAGTTAATCTTTCAGAGAGAGATTTTCCTGTGGAACTATAGTATGACTTATCACAATCCCTACAGGAGATTTCATAAACTGCTATGTCTTTAGAAACTGGCTTCTGCTGAACGTTAATTAAGGATATCCCCAATGTATTCGGATAAGGGTTGGGTTGGCCTAAGGTTTGTGTGATCTCTCGTAAATTACCCATGTGAAGGATTATGATTTTGTTTGTGTATTTTTCCTTTTCTTTGTTTTCTGTGGGTTTGTAAAAAAAATTTTTTGCTTTATGTATAGCTTTTTTTTGTTATGTGCTTAGGGTATTTTAACAAGATAAGTTGATTTATGATTGTTTCAAGTTCTTTAAGAAAATCTGGCAAGCAAATTCTGAGGGCTCTAAGAAATAAGTTACTTGCTATGCTGAGTTTAACTGAAATGTCATGAATGATAGCTGCAAGTATGGAAGTGAGAATGTTGCTTTCCTGAAGACAGTGAATTTGTAGTTGTTATTAGTTCTGATGATGAAGACAACTAAAAAGGGGATTTAGTTATTGTTCTCCCATTCTACTTTAAATTTTATGCTCGGGACCAAGGAATTTAATTTTTGTAGAAAGACATAATTCCATTGCATCCTGTACTTTCTATAACCTGTTTGATTTAGTCTTCCTGCCTATATATGAAATTCACTTTCCAAATAATTATTAAATGGGGATTAGATATGAAATATCAAAAGCGATAACAAGTTATACCAGACACCTGAAGCCAATTAATACATGTTCATTAATATGTAGAGGACAACTGTATTGAAATAATGAACTTTGATTTTGAAACTGAAGTTGAATTAGAGGATGTTTTGCACTCACAAATTGCATTTTCTCCTTTATATTGGTGTAAATATAATTTTTTGGTTTTACTTCTGTTATGACTCATATGATGAAAATTAATATAGGGAAGACTTATTATTATTAATATTATTAGTATTATTATTATAATTATTATTATGGGCGTAGGGATAGAGTAGTACGGACGCTAACTACCAATGCAGCAGCAATCAGATATAAACTATAATCAAGCACTGAGTAAAACATATATAAATAAAACACACACACACATATATATATATATATATATATATATATAATATATATATATATATATATATATATATATTCATATATATGGATGTACATATATATATAACCTCGCACAACATAAGTCACTCACCTCTATTCGGCACTCTGTCATTTCTGAAAAAGTTAAGTATATCTTAGTTTTACCCTGAACATTCTTGTCTATTCATTTCAACATTTCTTTGCTTACAAACCGCCAGCAATTTTTATATCATCATTTAGTCTATCCTTCTAATACTTACGTTTTAGTCAGCCTGTAGGACTCCACTCCTGGTTAAAGGTAGCGTCTATGTCATATAGTTATATTATTTTTTCTTCTTAAATCATCTTCCTGAACAAATCTCAACCTCAGCTTTATTCTTTCTTTGTGATTAATGATTCATAATGAAGTCCCTCGACACACTCCTTTTCGTAACCATAGAAACCAACTTTCTCTTCCAAACCTTTGGCAGAGATTCTGATAATATCTTCGTTGACCCAAATGCCCTGGGATTCCCATCTCCCTCTTTCTCTTTCATTTATGACATCCAAACCTAAATTCCTGGGTGAATCGACGGCTTCCATTCATCCACCAAATGCGGTACAATCTGCAATCTATCACTCGATATAGATTTAATTTCTTGGGAATAACCCAAGGGGATCATCGCATACGGCCAGTTCAGGAGTCGATCACGCGTCTTTGGTCTAGGTGCAGCTATTGACATTCTCTCGGAGGCTCAAGTTCGAATCCTGCCCAGGGTAGATGCACTTATCAATTATAATTCCACTCTGGTGTAAATTATTTCCAATGTGAATAAATTTTAACATTAAATTACATTTGTGTCTTCATATTTGTCGTATTGAAGAGACATGCGTGCGTCAATGATAAACGTTACACACATCATTCATAGGCTACATACATACACACAATACATACACACAGACACACACACACACATATATATATCGTATATATTTATATATTTGTACATACACAGAGATAGAGAGAACTCGTCTTCTATTTGTCTCTAAGAAGTCGTATGGTATCATGTTCAGAAGTAATTTGTACCTAAACGTGAGTCATTATGTAAAAGTAAAATTACTCGACGTCATTATGCGCTTGTTAAGGACAAAAACCATTCTCATTTTTACATCGCTTTGTTTATATAATGAGAGATTGCCACTGGATGGACAATAGCGGTTATTATAGAGGTTATTCCAAGTCATTTTCTATCGTGAAGACCAGGAAATGCTTAAATTGTCTAGATTTACTATACCCTCCTTATCCTCCCCCAACCGACCTCTCCCCTCCTCGCTCTCTCTCTCTCTCTCTCTCTCTCTCTCTCTCTCTCTCTCTCTCTCTCTTTTATTACCTGTCTTCAAGACAGGTCTGCTTTTGATGCGGTTTGTCTCGGTTTGTTTGTCTTGTTGAGTATTTGCTTGTTGGCTGGATAACTTTGTGTGTGTGTGTGTGTGTGTGTGTGTAAGCCTGGCGGAGGTTTGAGCTCTGAAAATTACGCGGTCTTATTCGTCTTCTTCTTCTTCTTATCTTCTTATAATAATTATGATAATAAATGGTTGCAGGTCCACAATAGTATAGTATGTGAGTATATGGTCTTTAATGGATAATATTATTATCCATTAAAGACCATATACGCACATGCTATATTATTGTGGACCTGCCGCCATTGTCTTCCTTTTCGACACGGAAAACTGTGCCCAATAATGATAATAGTAATAATAAATCATTATTATCATTATTTGAGAAAGGAATGGCATGAAAAAAACAACCCAATAAAGTGCTTTCTAATATTGCTAATTAAGATAAGGAAAAGAAGGAACATGGAATTATTTATGATGATATTGTAATTTAATGCCCCTAGAGAGCATAGATCAGAAATAATGTAAGTTATGTTAGTCCCGATCTCGCTGCATCGAGGTAATAGCTTTTGATAACATCCACATCAATTCTTTCATAATGGGAGTCTCCAACAGCACCTGGAATATAATATATATATATATATATATATATATATATATATATATATATATATATATGTGTGTGTGTGTGTGTGTGTGTGTGTGTGTCGTTTGATGACAGTCCTTGGGGTTCCATTAATATCATTTCCCATTATCTAACCATACTTGTGTCTTCTTATTGCAGATCTGTATGCTGCATATTTTCTCAGTTTTGGGGAATTTTTTGCCCTGGGTAGAGGGGGGTGGTGCCCTCAGGGTAGAGCCCTCTGTTGGAGAAAACAGACATCGTTATTCTCAGGCAAAACAGTGTTCTAAGTCTTGCAGTGTTTTGGGGTAATAAGGATAACTATATTCTCACAATCAGCCGTGGAGTGATGATTAGTGATTGACTGGGTATAGAGTTTACAGGTTTACTACCAGAACTCTATATACGTATATAGTATATATATATATATATAATATTATATATATATATATATATATATATATATATATATATATATATATATATTATATATATATATATATATATATATGCGAATATCACAGGAAATTGGTAGGCAGAAGTTCAGTACTAAGAGCTTTCACGCATTTATTTAAGTCGTATCACACAAATATGAAGTTTACCCTTGAAAGGGAAGTGAACGACTGTCTTTCATTTTTAGATGCAGCAATATTTCGAGAAAACAGTCAGTTTAATACTGCCATTTTTAGGATAAAAGATATTCATAGGTTTGGGAACCAATTTTCATAACCTTTGTTTTCATGATTTAAAATCTTAACTCCATTTTTATTCTTGTATATAGAGCCGTCTCTCTGACGTCTAGCTGACATGGCTTTCATAAAGAAATTACCTTACTTTTAACATATTTTACCGATATCTGCTTTCCCACTGAGCTCCTCAACAGGATTATTTACAAGGTTCTTAATAAAGAGTTTTGCACAAACGTCAGTAAAATAAATGTTCCAAAGCTTCCTTTTTATGCCCAGTTCCCGTATTTGCACGATGATTTCTTTAGGGCCGAATATCATACAAAAATGCTTTGGTGCTTTAAATGCAAAACTTATTCCTATTAATCCACTCAAAATTGGCTCCTGGTTTCAATTTAAAGATCGTTTATGGCCCCTGATGTCCTCTGATATAGTGTACAAATATTCTTGTCCCAAATATAGTCTGGGAACTTACGTGGGTTCTTCTTAGAGGGTCATGAGGGTTCGCATAGACTGCCACAAGGGAGTTAGTTTCCGTAATGTTCACTATCAAATCCCGAACAGTCCAGTATACGTGAACATAGTAAAAAATGTAGTTCCCATTAAATCTAATGTTTTTATTAATATGGGTCAAAATTCCAGCCCAAATGAATTATTGATCCTCGAGAGAGTATTCATTACTATTGTTTTCGTGTGCATTCTTTTAGTTTTGTTTTTATCTCTTGCCATAGTAGGGCGACACCCAGTGCTCCTCAAATATTTCTTTATTTTTTTCTTTTTTCCTGCCTGAAATTTAAATTAACATATCTGCTTTTGATTTCTCTTGTTATTTTGTCAATTTTTCGTTTTGGTGTTCCAATTAATTAGTTGTAAATTATTGTTAGATAACTTGCAAATTCAGTGGCGTGGTCGGTATGGTCTTGGCCTGCCACCTCGATGGCCGTGGGTTCGAATCTCGGGCATTCCATTGAGGGGTGAGATATGTTTATTTCTGGTGATAGAAGTTCACTCTCAACGTCAATGTGAACATATGTAATTTAAAGTTACCCTAAATTGTTTATCTATAACAATTCCTTGATTAGTAGAGCCCTCAGCTCATGTAACAAATCCCCCTTTCTTTTTAAAATGTTCCCTGTCTAAATAACAGTCAGATCCCAGGATTTCATCTGGTAATTAAGTAATTGTTTTTCTGAGTCCAGACATGCCCAGAAAATAGCATTATTCCCAGGTAAAACTTAAGAATATGAAATTGTAATAGCCATAAAGCCATCTAACTTCTCAAATTCTTTGCTCATTTTTGCATATACTTGTCACTATAAACCCTTGAGCTCCAACTTCAAAAAAGTTCGAAGAAATCCTGATGTCCGGTAGTGGAAAACGAATCATAATCACGACGAGGTCACCTTGCCGACCTGACCATGAGAAGGATAAGTCTATTCCCTCTCATACATACATATACCTGTCGTTTTCAGATATATATTTATTAGAGCTGGAATAGACCCATCCTCGCCACTTTAGTCACGTGGGCAATCGCTTTATTGCTAGCGTATCCAGAAAAAGAGCAATGAATTTGAAAAGTTAAGAGGGCATTGGTTCTATTACAATTTCATACGTATCTGGTAAAAATGACCAGTGTCAGCCTTAAAGCAAAAAAACGATTACCCACTTGACTATGATATATATCTGAAAACGACAGATATATGTAGTATGTACGAGAGGGTATTGACTTTTAATCCTTCTAGTGGTCAGGTTGGCGAGGTGACCTTGTTGTGATTATGGTTCCGCAGGTTCGTTTCCCGATACTGGACATCACGAGTTCTTAAAATTTCTTTGAAGTTGGAGCTCAAGGTTTTGTAGTAATAAGCGTATCCAAAAACGAGCAAAGAATTTGAGAAGTTAAGAGGGCATTGTGGCTATTACAATTTATATATATATATAATTTATATATATATATCTATATATATATATATATATATATATATATATATATAATATACATACTACTGATCACTTTTTACTGGATACATATGTAATTGTAATAGCCATAATGCCATGTGGATCGGATATCCTAATTTCTTAATATTTCTTGCCCTTGGATCTTAAGGTTTTGTAGTAACAAGCATATCCAAAACAGCGCAAAGCATTCGAGAAGTTAAGAGGGCAATGTGGATATTACAGTTAAATACAAATACATATATAAGCGTGTGTGTTATTTCTGTATATATTATATATATATATATATATATATATATATATATATATATATATATATATATGTATATGTATATATATACATATACATATATATATATATATATGTATAGTATATATATTTTCTGTTAATCCCCATCTTCGATGAAGCCTCAGTATGAAACGAAAAGTGACACTTTCAAAAACACGGATTCTTTATTTTCGACTTTTCTCTTATCCTATGCCAGTAGGCATTCGGGGACCTTGAAATGGAAACCGTTACTGTTTGCTGTAGAATCCTTATGCCGTTGTCAACATCCCACCAACACACTCACTTTATAACGTCATCAGGAGGAGGTCAAGGAAATGTTAAGTCATGCGAGCGTCTAAGATCTCGGGAGATAACAGGGCGATGGTGTGTAATTGGATAAGTTGCTCAATTACGGAGCATTACAGTAATGATGGGCTTTTTTCAGACACTGCAACGAGCACAGCAAGCTCTCCTTTTTTTTCCAGATACAAATGTGTTGATCAGGGTATCTTGACTGTTATTTTTTTTCTTGTATATTTTCATTCTTTCTGTCTTTCTTTCTTTTATTCTTGTAATACCCAAGAAAAGAGGTGTTAGGTTTCAAATGGATGTAACATTACATTACCTACATAGGAATATACAGAATGCAAGTCTACAGAACTTACTGAAAAAGATTTAAATAGAAATGAGATGATTATGAAATAACGCCAGTTCTCTCATTGTAATAACGGCTAGACTTTACCACTCAATGAGTATTTATTATGATACACAGAAACCTGTTTACAAACATTGATTATCAGATAAGATAGAGCTAAAAAAGTAAGTAGATTAAGATAGGCAAGACAACTCCAAGAAGGAAGATAGACAGACAGAAAGATAGAGCAATAAATAATGTAAAAGTTACAAACAAATTCGTTAAAAGCTAATCAAACATTTTAAATGCTCTCTAAAATAGATAAGTAAAGTCACAGTAAATTTTAACCGTTTTACATAAACAAGCGGCCACTTAACTGTGATGAAATGAAGTCGAGATATCTGGTATCTAAGAAGCCATTGCCCAGAATTATAGGAGGATATGAGGGAGAGCGAAAACAAGAGAAGACTGGAGAGTCTCTATATGTGACGTCACTCTCCCGCTGGAAAGGGGGAAAGTCTTGCCAATGAAACGTGCTGTCACGTGAGCTGCGTTGAGGAGACAGTTTTAAGAACGTTGGCCCAGATTTGTCCTTCTGTTTCTTCGCTCCTTTTTTATTCCCAAGTGGCAGCCTTATGGCATTTATAGTGTGTAGCCAGGAAGCAAAAAAATGAAACAAGAAAATGGATATATGCATAAGTTGAATGGAAGAAAATAAGTGTAACACTTTTATTAGATTTACTCATGTGACGTTGGATATCCGAAAGGAACAATGTGTTGTTTTACTCTCTGATAGGAAACAGCAATTAGCTAGAAATACGGCTTCATCCTCCTTTTGTCATACATCATGAACGGATAAAATTCCCTTCCGAGTAAACTTCTCTTAATTCCCAAGCCCAGGTTGATTCCAACGGCTCTATTCCTGAAACAAATGTTCTCAAAGCAGGCTCATGATCAAAGAGAGAGAGAGAGAGAGAGAGAGAGAGAGAGAGAGAGAGAGAGAGAGAGAGAGCAATTAAATGATTTAGAGAGGGGCCAAGGTTTCCACACCTTTCCTTGTCAGCCAGTAAGGTTGTATTTCTTACTACAATTGTATTTTTTATTAAAATTCTATAAAGCTTTGGAACGCGCGTTTCTTGGGAAGATATAGCAATAAATATATTGTTGTAAAGGGTCTCTAATAGTATAAATGTTAAAGTTCGTGTAAATCTTTACAAAACTTTACAAAAGCTTTCTTTCCCAAATATATATATATATATATATATATATATATATATATATATATATATATTATATACACACACACACACACATACACACACGCACACACATATACATACATATATATATATATATATATATATATATATACTATATATATATATATATATATATATATTGTTCTTTTCTGGTTATCCATTTTTTTTGACATTCATAGTTACCCAAATTAAGGATGCTTCCGTAAAATAAAACCAGTGGTCATTTCCATTCATACCCCCAAATGCTGTATGTATTCAACCATTCAGAAAATTAAGAAGTTCAATTTGAATATAGATTGAGATATTTACGCGACAAATGAACTGCAGTTAAGTAAGCTAATTGGAATTAGAAAATATCTATATCGAAGTGTCTTTATAATAACAATCTTTGCTGCGGCTCAATGTTTGTTTAGGAAATGGACAAATATGTTTCTCCGTAAGCAGAATCGGGGAACAGTTAAAAAACGTGAAGTAAAAGAAACCATGCAGTAATAATAATGGCAATATGTATGGATAAAAAAAAGAGCATTGAGATAATTGCGAACTTACCTTTACAAATAATTACTGCGTTTCATATATCACCCCTCAAAAAGTCGTATATGGTGTGTTGTAAATTTCATTCCTTTTTAACTGCCGTCCTCAAAAGAAGCATCGAAGGGAACTCACCATGAAGTAGGAAACAAGATTACGGATGAGAGAGAGACGAAAGGAAGGATTAACAATATGGCGGCCGCCTTTGAGTGAAGACCAACTCGGAGCTGATCTACTAACCATTTCAGTCCCGATGTGGCATCGTTTCTCGGGATCATCTTCAAGGCCATTAGTCGGATAGTTATGATATTCTAACATATATGTTTACAACAACCCGCTGTAATTTATAATGTTGTAGGAGTTAGACGAATTCATATACTTGAGGAGTTTACTCTTATGATTTTAAGTTGAAGTCAATGAGAACCAACATTCCTGAGCAAAGGTTCAATTAAGTCGACTTACACTCCCTCCCCCCCTCCCCAGCCCATCCCCTTCATCAGTTTATTCCTACTCCCACCACAAGCTCTCCCCCATCCCCTCGCACACCCATCCTTCTATCACCTCTTCTCCCTTCCACCACTCTCTCTCGCCCCTTCACCCTCTCCTAATTCTCTCTCTCTCTCTCTCTCTCTCTCTCTCTCTCTCTCTCTCTCTCAATTGCACGCATAGTTATTCTATAGTAATTTAGTTTAATAGTTTCAGAATAGAAATATTGGGTGTAGAAGTGAATCGATGGTTAATGGACATGAATGTTTTGGCTCAGTTGGCAGTTTTGAACACAATATTTGAGCAATTTCCTATAAATGTTCACTGGCGTGTGATCCCAGAAAGTGGTTTGTCGCTGGGTATTGAAGGTGCCCTACAATCACGCTGCCAATGGCAAGTTTGCTTAGATGCACAAGTGGGTGCAATCGTGTGATTTGCACTCCGACTTCTGAATGTTTTCAACCAAGAGAGAAAAGTTGACGCACTGTAAATAAATCTTGACAAGTAATTATTAACCCAATAACTCCTTTCATGTATAAATCTTAATGCACAAAATTTCACAACAATGACCATTTTTAGTGAAATGATAGTGATATTAATATCTTGATAACTACCATCATAACTATTATTAATTATTTTACAGTTTTATTGGTCCCATCTAATTGTACTTAGAATAATTATGCCCATTGCCCAATCTATCTCATCACATTATACGAACAATCGAACCACAGGAGTGCAGAAAAACGACCGTATGCATACTTACAATCTAAGATCTTAAATATAATTTCCCATAACAATTCTTAAGCAACACAGAGGAATGAGACTGAACATCACAGTGGAGCTCATTAGCAAATACCACACCACTCATTGTTGGGATAAACACATTGAGTTATAATGTGGCCAAATCATGCGATACAATAATGTACAATGTAAGTATATAGTATATTTTTCAGTGTGTTGTGTAATTCACACGAGAGAGAGAGAGAGAGAGAATTGGAACCGGAAGAGGAGGGAGAGGGAGTGGGAGGGGTGATAGAAGGAAGGGTGTGCTTTTGCTCAGGTGTGGAGGTTCTCTACGGGCTGCTTTATGAGCAAGAGCCCGTGCTAGCATCAGGCTAGCTTAATCTTCAACAACAAGGGTGAGTCCTCACTGACTATAATTTAAAAACGTTAAAGTAAACTCCTCAAGTATATATATTTGACTAACTCTTATAACATTATAAATCACTGTCCGACTAAAAGCCTTGAAGATATTCCAGGACAACGATGCCACATCGGGTATGAAATGGTGAGCAGTTAAGAGCAAATGTCTCTCAATTACCTAAATACGAGATGTTTTTCCTTGGCTTCCTTCAGTGTATATAACGGTGCTTTGTCTTGGCTGATATTTAAGGCAAAGATAAACATTTTTTTAAAATGTTGCTGTTATTTGAGAAATTTGGGAAGAATTGTTTGTTCTCTCTCTCTCTACAAATATATATATATATATATATATATATATATATATATATATATATATATATATATATATATATATATATATATATAGATATGTTTCTGTGTGTGTGTATGTGTATAAATTAAAATAAAATATCCAAAAACGAGCAAAGAATTTGAGAAGTTAGGAAAGTTTATGGCTATTGCATTTACACACACACACACACACACACACACGCACACACACACACAGGACTATATAGATATTATATATATATATATATATATATATAGAGTATAGATACATATATTATATATATATATTATATATATTATATATTATAGATATATTATTTAGAGAGATTATATATATATATATATAGATGTAGTAGTATTTTATATGACCATATATATAGTATATATATGACATATATATATATATATATATATATATATATAGATATAGAGAGAGATATTAGAGATATATGATGATATAATATATAGATAGATATATATATGATATGTATGAGTATATATATATCAGTAGGGATAGATATATATATATATATATAGATATAGTAGATAGTGGTGGTATGTATATTCATATATATATATATATATATATATAGATATATATATATATATATATATATATAGTATGTTGTATCTATATATGTATATATATAGATATAGATATATATATATATAGAGTATATAGTATATATACTAGTTATAGATATATATATATATATAGATATATATATATATATATATATATATATATATATATATATATATATATATATATAGTATAGTATATATATATATATATATAATATATATATAATATATATAATATATATATAATATATATATGGATATATATATATATATATATTATATATATATATATATATATATATATATATATATATATGTATGTATATTTTATTCAAAATCTGACGATTCGTAATGTGTATAGAACAGTTGTTCAGTTAAGCAGATGGTTTTTGCCTTTTCAGCAACAAAGAATTGAAACTGAATGTTGACGATGTTTGATTCATTATTCACATTTCTACGTCATTGTTTTCATTGACACCTTTGAGAATGGTTATTTAAATCAAAGAGAGAGGATTTGTTTTTTACTCTTTCTCTTTCTCTCCTCTTGAGTGAGGGTTAAGGTGGTCGAGATCTTTGCATCCTTCTAATCTCCTTCGGGAGTCAGAAACCAAAGTCAACAGGACCTTCAAAGATCATCTTCTTTTCAAACCCCCTGGAAAGAAGGAAGAGTTTTGTTTTGCCCTTAAACGCTTGTTTTATACATCCGTTGTCTCCACACCAATGTTTGACCAATCTTCATATTTATAATAAAACTTTTTTTTTTGGTTTCAAATAAGCTGTCTAAAATGTACGGTTAGTTTTTGCCTTTCATATTGATATTTGAGTTTCCAAATTAGCTATATATTTTGTTTTTAAAAATTATGTCTTCGTTTTGCTTGTTTTGGGAAAAAAATCCTAGATTTACTTAAAGTCAAGAAACGATTAAAAACATGTACTATCAAATATAGAGGATTATTTGGAAGGGAATTTTGTTCCTTCATGATGCGTGACAAAAGGTTGATGGAGCCGTATTTCTATCTAATTGCTGTTTCCTATCAGAGACTAAAGCTACGCATCGTCCCTTTCGGATATCCAAAATCACATGCATAAATCTAATACAAGAGTAACAATTATTTGCTTCCATTCAACTTATGTGTATTTCCATATTTCCATTCCCTTCCTTCGTGGTTGCACACCCAACGCCGTTAGGCCGCCGCTTGGGAATGAAAAAGGAGCGAGGAAACATAAGGATAAATCTGGGTTAACGTTCTTTAAATCTGTCTCCTGAACGCAGCTCCCGTGAGAAAACGCGTTTCACTGGCAACACTTACTCCCTTTCCAGCGGGAGAGTGACGTCACATATGGAGAGACTCCAGTCTTCTCTTATTTTCGCTCTCCCTAATATCCTCCCATAACTCTGGGCAATGGCTTCTTAGAGTGACGTTGTAGAGGATTTTGATAATCACATAATTGGGACAGTACGATGGGTAAAGATTTGGAGGTCATACAATGAGACTCAACTTTTCCTTAACCTATTTTATTTCCTTAATACTACAAAACTGAACTTTCATTTTCCTTAACACTACAATTCCTCAAATACTTATCCTCTTACTGCGTCCCGGGCTTTAGATAGTTACATTCAGCTTACATTCAATCAATAATAATATCCTGATTTCGATTATTAAAACGGTGTTATTCGCTTACAGTAAATTATTAAAGCACTCTTCAGTTGCATATGAACTCCCAGATGTCATTTTATTTACCTAAAACTTACGCAGCATAACTATCTAAAGCCCGGGACGCAGTGTTACCATACGCAAACACCACAGGCTGGTGGACAGATGGAAAAAAACAGAGTATAGCTTAGCCTAACTTAATACTATCACGACCTCCTTAAGATCGTAAACTTAATTCCTAACCCTAACTGTATAGTGAGTGTTGCCTTCCTAACTATCAGAACCTTAACCTAAATTAACCTTGGTGTCAGTAAATCAGAAAAACAATTGTTATCTTCCTATACTTCATAATTTTTCACTGTCAACATCAACTGTTTAATTAAACCGTTTTCAGTTCCTTGATTCACCTCACAATCAGTCTTAATTTTTTCTTTTCTTTTTTTTTTTTTTTTTTTTTTTTTTGTTTCTTTTTCTATCTTTCTTTCTCTTTAAAGTGATTCTCCTTTTCCACCACATTTCCTAGGTATACCTTAAGGCTTCCAACTGAGCCAAGAGCCCATCAACTAAATTTATGTATCTAACTCGACTGCGTCCCGACAAAGAGCCCTTGGTTCTTCAGAATGGCACAGTTTTCTGTTTCCTCCTATATTCTTTATCAGGGCCTTTATCCTTTATTTAACAGCTATGCCACGATTCAGGTATAAAGGGAGCACATCACCTTACCCTGTCAGACTCGGCAAACTGCAAAAAAAAAAAACAAAAAAAAAATAAAAAAAAAAAAAAAAAAAAAAAAGTAATACTTTCTCTCGAACCACATTGATAAACAACACAAAAAATAGATAATAAAAAAATCTATCGCATATAGTTCATACTCCACATTCAGACCATCACAACGTCACATATGAAGTGGCTCTAGTGTCTTCTCTTGTTTTGCTCTCCCTAATATCCTCTTATAACTCTGGGTGCAATGGTCTCTAAAATACGGATAATCTCGTCCTCAGAATGTGATCTTTTCCCGTATCATCACAATAATAAATGGACCGATTTTTTTATGTAAATCAGTGAAACTTTACTGTGATTTTTTATTTATCCTTTTAATACGAGCACATTAACATGCTCGATTAGCTTTTTAAAGAATGTTTTTGTTACCTTTTAATTATGTTATTTGCTCTTTCTGTTTGTCTATCAGTCTTACTTGCAGTTGTCTTACCTATCTCAATCTCCTTATTTTTTAGCTCTATCTTATCTGAGGAATGATTTTTGTGAACAGGTTTCTGTTTATCTTGATAAATATTGATTGAGTGGTGAAGTCAAGCTATTATTACAATGAGAAGACTAGTGTTATTTCATAATCATTTCATTTTCATTTATATCTTTTTCAGGAAGTTCTGTAGACTCACCTGCTGTATATTCATATGTAGGTAATGCAGTGTTACATCCATGTGAAAACCTAACACCTCTTTTTCTTGGGGATTTAAAAAAAAAAGAAAAGAAAAAGAAATAAAGAAAGACTATATACAAAACAAAAAAAAACAAAACAAAAAAAGTCAAGATACCGTGATCAACACATTTTTATCTGGAAAAAAAGGAACTCTTGCTATGCCCGTTGCAGTGTCTGAAAAAAAAGCCCATCTTAGCTGTAATGCTCCGTAATTGAGCAACTTATCCAATTACACACCATCGCCCTGTTATCTCCCGAGAACTTAGACGCTCGCACGACTAAATATTTCCTGGACCTCCTTCTGATGACGTCATAAAGTGAGTGCGTTGGTTGGGGTGTCTATAGGCACGGGATGTTGACAACGGCATAAGGATTCGACAGCAAACCGTAACGGTTTTTATTCCCAGGTCCCTGAATGCCTACTGGCATAGGATAAGAGAAAGGTCGACAATAAAGAATCCGTGTTTTTGAAAATGCCACTTTTCGTTTCATACTGAGGCTTCGTCGAAGATGGAGATTCAGAGAAAATTCAGTCTTATTTCTTGTGCGTATATATATATTTACATATATATATGTATGTATGTATGTATGTATAAGGCTTGGGTTATACTTAATGATATATTGCCAATATGTTCGCTGTGACCTATTGGAATGTGGAGAACAGAGCCGAAGCAACGACCTGAGAAAAGCTGACAAATGATTTCTGTGGGTGGCGTGATATGAAACTGCATTGTAGACGAGTCAATGTACGTCAGTTCATGGGCTCTTTTTGAAGTGCCTTTGGGAAATTGGTTGTAGCCAGTAATATGAGGCGTTGTCGAAATGTGCGTTCGTATGTGCGTGTGCGCCTCTTCTATTCTTAATGTGCCCCTACCCAAGTCTATGGTGGATTTGGATAGAGACGTCTTTGGGAGAAAGGCAAGATGCCGGGGAAGCTCTGCGAAAGTTTATTTGTGTTAAGTGAGTGAAATATTTCGGCTGCATGAGTGAGACTTGAACTATTTTAGCCAAAGGGTGGCTTGTTGTCTGTTTAGTATTTATAAGAATATCCAATCTTTGACTTTGTTGTTAAACTTATGTGTACTTACGAGTGTGTTTCTCATGTCTTTGAAACGACGGTTCTGGCAGAACTATGGGGGACCGAGAGATCCCGATGGGAGAATAATCATTTGTGTGACATAGAACTGTAGACATTTGGTTTTATTATTGGGGTAAAACTACGTTAGTTAGTCTGTGACTTGAAGATTTACTATCTTTCCATTGTTAAATAAATGTATTTTTGTTGTCAACACTCTTCATTGAAATATGAGTTGTAACACCAGATTAGTGAGTGAGAGAGAGAGAGAGAGAGAGAGAGAGAGAGAGAGAGAGAGAGAGAGAGAGGGGTATCACTTAGAGAGAGACAGAGAGAGCGGTCGCTTGGAGAGAGAGAGAGAGATTATGTGTTGGTATGCCTGACGCTCAGAGTTACACGTTTACCAAATGAATAACGAGATTAGTATCCCGTTAGATGTGGTGGTTTTTGAGGGATACATATATATATATATATATATATATATATATATATATATATATATATATTATATATATATATATTTATATATAATACACGCCAACACACACATATATATACAACAAGTGTGTGGTGTCTGAGAACTGAATAAGCCACATTGCCCTCTCAACTTCTCGAATTCTTTGCGCTTTTTTGGATATCTTGTCACTACAGTGCCTTGAGATCTAAGTTTAAGACATATGAAGAAATTATGATGTCTGGACATCCTAGTTTATTAATATTTTCTTTCCCTTGGATCTTAAGGCTTTGTAGTGACAAGCATATCTATATGTATCTGGTAAAAATTGACCAGAAGATTTTACACACACACACACACACACACACACACACCACACACACACACACACACATATATATCATATATATATATATATATATTATATATAATATATATATATATATATATATATATATATATATATATATATATGTATATATTGTAATATATATGTATATATATATATATATATATATATGTATTTATATATATAAATATATATATATATATATATGTATGTATGTATGTATGTATGATGTATGTATGTATGGATGTATGTAGTATATATTATTATATATATTATATATATATATATATAATATATATATATATATATATATTCTTATATTAATTATATAGGAATATATATATATATAGGATTAATTTATTTATATATATATATATAATTTATTTATATGTATATAATTATATATATATATATATATATATATATAGATATATATAGATATATATATATATATATATATATATATGGTTTATACGTAAATATACATATCACGTGCATATAGTGATATATATAATTAAATAGCCACATGAAAAGGTGAAAAATTAAAGACCAGGTACCTGGTCTTTAATTTTTCACCTTTCATGTGGCTATTTACATACATATGTATATGTGTGTGTGTTTAAACAATCGCATCAGATGCATGTAACTTCAGTATAGAAGTTTAAACAAATACCACAGGAAAATGATAGACAGAAGTTCAGTGTGTGAATAAACACGTGAAAGTGCTTTGTTCTGTACTTCTGCCTGTCATTTTCCTGTGGCAATCGCATATATATAAATGATATACATATACACATACATATACAGATTTGTGGCCATAAACCTGTAAACGCTATAACCTCGGTCAGTTAGTAAATCTACTCCGCGGCTGATTGTGGAGGTATAGTTATATTTATTTCCCCAAAACACTGTAAGTCTCCGAACACTGTTTTGCCTGAGAATAATGATATTATGTTTTCTTCAGTGAAGAGCTCTACCCTACTGGCACCAACCCCAGGCTCCTAGGGCAAGAAATGCCCCAAAACTGAGAAAACATGCTGCGTATAGTTCTGGAATAGGAAGACGCAAGTATAGGTAGATAATGGAAAATAGAATATAGCTTTATATATATATATATATATATATATATATATATATATATATATATATATATATATATATATATATATTTCCACGCACTGTTGGAGACTCGCATCATGAAAGAATTGATGTGGATGTTATCAAAAGCTTTTACCTTGATGCAGCGAGATGAGATTCTAACATAATTACAGCACTGCTGATCAATGCCCTCTAGCGGCATTCATTATAAAATAGCGGAAATTCATTATAAAACCATCATAAATAATTGCATGCGAACATTTAAATTTTGATTAGCAATATTAGAAAGCACTTTATTGGGCTGTTTTTTTCATGCCATTCCTTCTAAAATGATGATAATAATAATATAATAATAATAATAAAGATAATAATAAGATTATTATTATTGTTATCATAAAAAAGAATAATAATAATGATAATAATAATAACAATAATAATAATAAGATTATTATTATTGTTATCATAAAAAGAATAATAATAATGATAATAATAATAATAACAATAATAATAATAAGATTATTATTATTGTTATCTTAAAAAGAATGAGAAGAAGACGGCGTAGTTTTCTAAGACCTCAAACCTCCGCCAAGGCTGTCGTCACAAAAAAAGGTATATCTCTATCTCTTATTAAATCTACTCACTTGTTAACAGTCACGAGATTCGTCTTTGATAAAATTTTCGTAATTATCAACATACTAATTTTTTGTAATCCAGCCAACAAGCAAATACTCCAAAACACAAACAAACCAACGACAAAATGCATCTAAAGCAGACCTCCCTTGAGACTGTTAATAAAGAGAGAGAGAGAGAGAGAGAGAGAGAGAGGAGGGGTGGGGTTGGTTGGGGGAGGATTAGGAGGGTATAGTAAATCTAGTCAATTTAAGCATTACCTGGTCTTCACGATAGAAAATGACTTGGAATAACCTCTGTAATAACCGCTATTGTCCATCCAATGGCAATCTCTCATTATATAAACAAAGGCGATGTATAAACAAAGAATAGAGTAGTTTTGTCCTTAACAAGCGCATAATGACGTTGAGTAATTTTACTCTTACATAATGACTCACGTTTAGGTACAAATTACTTCTTCTGAACATGATACCATACGATTTCTTAGAGACAGATAGAAGACGAGTTCTTTCTATCCGTATATATATATATATATATATATATATATATAATATATATATATATATATATATATATATATATATATATCTATATATATATATATATATATACATATATATTGCGTATATATATGTATGGTATGTGTGTAACGTTTTATCATTGACGCACGCATGTCTCTTCAGTACGACAAAATATGAAGACACAAAATGTAATTTAATGTTGAAATTAATTCACATTGAAAAGAATTTACACCCCGAAACGGAATTATGATTGATAAGTGCATCTACCCTGGGCAGGATTCGAACTTGAGCCTCCGAGAGAATGTCAATCGCTGCACCTAAACCAAAGACGCGTGATCGACTCCTGTTCGGGACAGATGCGATGATCTCCTTGGGTTATAACCAAGATATAGGGAAGTCGAGATCGAGTGATAGATGAGGGCTCAGCAGATTGTACCGCATTTGGTGGATGAATGGAAGCCGTCGATTCACCCAGGAATTTAGGTTTGGATGTCATAAATGAAAGAGAAAGAGGGAAATGGGAATCCCAGGGCATTTGGGGCAACGAAGATATTATCAGAATCTCTGCCAAAGGTTTGGAAGAGAAAGTTGGTTTCTATGGTTACGAAAAGGAGTGTGTCGAGGGACTTCATTATTATCACTAAGAAAAAACAAAGCCAATGTTGAGGTCTGCAAGATGATTTAAATGGAAAAAATAACAACTATCTGATACATAGGCGCTAAATTAATCCGGAGTTGAAGAATACCTCTAACAAGGAGGAATGGAGTCCTTACAGGCTTACTAAAACGTCAGTTTTAGAAGGATAGAGGAAATGATGATATAAAACTTACTGGGCGGTTGTAAGAGAAAGAACTGTTTGGAATGAATAGGCAAGAATGTTTCAGGATCTGAAGAGTGTGCCGGATAGAGGTGATGCTCATTGTGTGTGAGGGTTTGAGAGCATCCTGTATATTTGGTAAAAGTGGTCTATGTGTTGGAAGTTTCCCACATCTGGGGTTCATCCTTCATTCAGCAGTTAAAGGGTGGGCATTTCAATGACGTGATTTGGTTGTGAAGCTGGGAAAAGGTTTTCTTTATTGAGAATTATATATCTTTGAGAATATATATATATATATATTATATATATATATATATATATATATATATATATATATATATATATATATATATATATATATATATATATATATATATATATGGGTGTGTGTGTATGTGTGTGTGTGTGTGTGTAATTTATATATGTTTGACTTAATACTTGATTATAGTTTATATCTAATAGCTGCTGGTCCATCCCTACGCCCATGATAACAATGATAATAATGATACTAATAAGATTAAAATAATAAGTCATTCTTATATACATTTTCATCATATGTGTCATAACAGAAGTAAAAGCAAGAAAATTATGATTACAGCAATATAAATGGGAAAATGTAAATTGTGACAGCACAACATCCTCTAAGATAACTGCAGTTTCAAAATCAAATTTCATTATTTCAACACAGTTGTCATCTACATAGTAATTAACACCTTTTAATTTGCTTCGGGTGTCTGGTATAATTCCAGTAGCGACGACGTGACATTTACAGCCACAGGAGAACGGTAACGAAAATATCTCTGAAAGATTATATAGCTGACTTTGATGATTGTGAACAAAGGTTTCAAATGGGGAACACCTACGAAACCTTCACAATCTTTGTATTATCACCAAGTTTCATCAAAATTCGTTCATCATCGTTTACGTAATCCTGGTCAAGTATTAACAAGCGGACGGAACCCAAAGCATAATTTAGCTGTGGTAATAATGTTAAATGCTAACGGAGCCTGGTCCCTTATAGTGGAACCCAAAACACATAGCATTCTCTGAGGTCATAATAGTGATTTAATAATCAGGGGGAAAGACAGAAATTATGCACGGTGCGAAACCAAAGTAAATTGAAAGAGATACAGTGCTGATGATGAACAGCCTTTATCACAAACGCTCTGCGGTAAATCTCTTTTAATGACTCATTTTATGTCCCTTAATGGTCTTCTAATGGCAGGGTAATATATTGCTACCTGTGGAGCCCATTAAGAATCATTCACAGTCAGCGCTGATGATATTGTCTTATTAAACTTAAGGCGTGAATATTTACATATGCTTTTTGCGCGAAATGAAAACGAACTTTTTTAGTTTTTTTTTTTTATGATACCGCAATGCCTTTCTAAGTCCTTAATTTCTTCACAGTTTTAGTTATGCAAGCCGCTACAAAGCCTGAGATGCAAATGGGAGACTATGAAGTCATTCTGGCATCTGTTACCAGTATCAGAACGAGGTTTACGTTACCAGCATGGTACTTCCGGATGCATGCGATGAATGATGCTGCGGACGTCAGAAATTACTTCATTATTCTTCCATTTGGAACTTAGGCTTTGTAGTGACTAACGTATCCAAAAGTGTGAAGAATTCGAGAAGTTAAAAGGGCATTGTGGTTGTCGTAATGACATTCGTATCAAGTAAAGATTGACTAGGAGATTTCATAAACATATAACGTTTCTAATATTTGCATGAACTCAATAGTTACAAATATGGAATAGCAATTTAGGTTAGTTTCCTTCCCATTGGGGTAAAAGAAGGAAAATGGAGTGTTCATGATTAATGTTGATTGCAGAGTATGCATCATAGAAGGTCGTATATCAGGAACATTGTCCGAGAGCCGCAAAAAATGTGCTCTTGGTAAAATCATCTGTATATTACAACAAAACTTCACAAAATTAAGAGCACTGGAATCTTGGGAAACAACGTTATCCGCAGGTGCTATATATATATATAATATATATATATATATATATATACTATATATATATATAATATATATATATCTATATATATATATATATATATATATATATATATATATATATATATATATATATATATATTCTTGAAAAATTCCCTCAGCTCTTAAATCATTTGATTGACAAAAAGATACAAAGGCAGACTTAGAAAATGAAATACCGAGATCATCAGTATTTGAAGACTGGTAAACTGAAAGTTTTTTTTTTTATAATGGTTTTCTTTCTTTTATTCTGTACTTTCGTTATAATCTTTTTAACCCTGAAACTTTGCATGTCATAATAATCATATAGCTTTTGAATATGCTGTGTGTGATCATGTATCCGAAGAACTTTTAATCTCTGAAACATGACTTCTCTCTCATTACATAATGTAATTTTTGCGCCTCTCTCTCTCTCTCTCTCTCTCTCTCTCTCTCTCTCTCTCTCTCTCTCTCTCTCTCTCTCTCTCAATGAAATTTTAGAGTTCTTGCTTCTGTTACATCTATTTTACAGCAAAGACCAAAGGCGAAATTTTAGAACCCACAATACGTTGCCTTGTTTTTTTTTTTTTATCTTATTTTATTTAGGGAACTTCCAGCAATTAACTCTCCTCGTCTCTCTCTCTCTCTCCTCTCTCGTCTCTCTCTCTCTCTCTGCTCTCTCTCAGTTTTTGTAATCGTTAATGAGCACCAAATTCCATGTCTTCTTAGAGCCTAACGATTCCAATCACAGAGGCTTCAGAAGGAGCCTTTCAGTCAAAGAAGTGACCGAGGCCTCCTGAGAACAGAAACGATGAGGAAACTGAGGACCTCGTTTGCGTTGTTGCTTCTTTCTCACTCCAGGCTTCTTCCAGAAGCTCTGTTCATCCATCATGCTGGAGGTTCCTTCCCAAAGCAGATCCTAAGTTTTGTCGGCGGATTCTTGGCGAATAGAATGACTCCGTCGTAACAGAGCATCTGACACAACAACTCTCACGAATATTGTCCTTTCCTGTGTGTGTGTGTGGTGGTGTGTGTGTGTGTGTTTTCTCGATAAACCCACTTTGACCAGGACCCCCGTCGTGGGGTTAGTGCCGTCAGTGCACCTCATTCTTGCAATGTAAGATTACTTGAGGGACTTTGCAGAGTCCCTTTGGCCCCTAGCTGCAACTGCTTTCATTCCGTGTACTGTACCTCCGTTCATATTCTCTTTCTTCCACTTTACCTTCCACCCTCTCCTGACAATTGATTCATAGTGCAACTGCTTTGAGATTTTCCTCCTGTTACACCTTTCAAACCTTTTCACTGTCAATTCCCGTTGTATCGCTGAATGGCCTTAGTTAGTCTAGTGCTTGGCATGTGTGCCTAAAATCTATAAATCAATCAATCAATCAATCACTTCGACCGGACATTCGTAATCGTCTCGGAAGTATCTGAGATATGCTTCATTTGTGGCGTATGAACAAAAATGGACAACCGTTTATTTTAACCTTCCTGTTTGCAGTTTTTATTTTTTGCCTCCATTAGAGATTGGTTATAATTAAGATGGTCTTTATTTGCGGGCATTAGCTCGAGATTAGTTGGCGTAGATGAGTGGACTCAAGTGGTCTTTGTTCAATTGGGGGCTATGGAGAACAGTGTTGATTAGTTCGCGGGAGAAAAACATAGGTATTATTATTATTATTATTATTATTATTATTATTATTATTATTATTATTATTATTATTATTATTCTTCAACAATGACCAAACATCCCCATAGCAATAACCCTAAATTGATATTCAAATGTTCTTGACGGAGAAAGAGGGACAAAGCACGAGTCATTTTTTTCTCGAGACAATCGGGCAATCGTCCCAACAATTATATGGGTTGCTGGCATAAGGCTGCCTTAATCTTCAACAACATTTTCGGCCCACGTGTCATTCAGAAAGGAAGGCAAAAAGGTTTAGCTGGAGAGTTTATAAATAGGCATAAAAAGTACCTTACTATAACCATATTAATGCAAAGGAGCTTCATAATTGGTTTTGTTTGATAACAAAAATTAATACACTTTTATTACGTGGGGCCGAACGATCTTTATAAACTGGTTGTGCAAACTACAGTAGTAGTAATACGTAATGTTTTGGAGAATGGAAATATTCAGTTCTACAAGTTCTGAACAGACTTAACGTCGACAGGAAGGTCGTGACGATGTTTCCGAATTTTATCGTTTTTTTTTAAGAGAAATGTTTCAACTAGAAACTGTTTTATGACACTTCACGGACGGCAGATTGCAGCTGTGCAAAAGTTTAGGCCACGACTCGGTTGTCACATATCCTTTTTGGTTACAATTTGGAATTTCAGAAATTCAGTTTTTACCAAAATGTTTTATCTTGCCTTTTTCAAAACTCTACAGAGATTCTTATCAGTATTTTAGGTGTCTTCTAAAGTTGGTGAATTCGATGGCATCTGTATTATGAAGTTATAAGAACTCTGTTTAAATCGAAAACAAGTATAAGCAGAAACCAGTAATTTTGATAGTTCTTAATATAGTTAAATGTTGGTATATTGGTATCAAGGATGTAGGTGGGTTTCGGTTACGTAAACGTAATGATTATAACCTTATACAAATGATCAATAATGATGTATAACTAACATTGAGAGGGATTGAAAATTTCAGTGGCATGCCGAGAATTTCTTGGTAACTTCGTACTTTTTCTTATTTGTATTGCAGATCTCTTTCAATCTTTCATCAGAAATATATGTTCATAACTGTTTTGCCCTTTGGACTCTATGAAGGGTGCCTGAACGAATGCCAGTTCTTTCCGAATAACTCACTATTTCTTTTCTTTCCTCGGCGCGATAGAAGCTTCTGATTCAAAGGGTCTGACGCTTCTTGGAATATTCTGGCCTTAATCAGTCCTTACCTTACAGACCTTACATCTTGTTCGGGTTGCCCCAGGTCCCTCAGTGTGAGGCACCTCTAATGTCTACCAGAGAGTTGCTAGTACATCTTCCGGTATATTTTGCATCTTCCAATCTTGGATGGTCTGGGATGCAGTTTAGATATTTGTCGAGCTTATTCTTAAACACATCTACGCTCACTCCTGATATATTCCTCAGATGAGCTGGCAACGCATTGAATAGACGCTGCATTATCGATGCTGGTGCGTAGTGGATTAATGTCCTGTGTGCTTTCCTTATTTTTTCCTGTATAAGTTTGGGCACTATTAATCTACCTCTGCTTGCTCTTTCTGATATTTTTAGTTCCATGATATTTTCTGCTATTCCTTCTATCTGTTTCCATGCCTGAATTATCATGTAGCGTTCTCTTCTCCTTTCTAGACTATATAATTTTAAGAATTGTAGTCTTTCCCAGTAGTCTAGGTCCTTAACTTCTTCTATTCTAGCTGTAAAGGACCTTTGTACACTCTCTATTTGTGCAATATCCTTTTGATAGTGTGGGTACCATATCATATTGCAATATTCAAGTGGACTACGAACATATGTTTTATAAAGCATAATCATGTGTTCAGCTTTTTCTTGTTTTGAAGTGCCGTAACAAACATTCCCATTTTTGCTTTAACATTTTCCAACAGAGTTGCTATTTGATCGTTGCATAACATGTTTCCTATTCATCATCACACCAAGGTCTTTAACTGCTTCCTTATTTGTGATGGTCTCATTATTAGGTCCCTTATATGCATATAGCTTTCTTTCTCTGTCTCCATAATTTATTTGATTCAAATTTATCAGAGTTAAATACCATCCTATTAACCTCTGCCCAATCATATACTTTGTTAAGGTCTCTTTGTAGAGCGTTCCTATCTTCATCACAAGTAATTTCTCTACTTATTCTTGTGTCATCTGCGAAACTACTCACTACCGAATCCTTAACATTATTGTCTATGTCTTCAATCATAATAACAAACAGTATTGCAGCTAACACCGTACCTTGCGGCACACCGGATATTACCTTGGCTTCATCCGATTTCTCGTCGTTTGCAATAACTATCTGTTTTCTGTTGTGTAAAAATTCTTTTAACCATTTTCCTACTTTATCCACGATATTGTGTTTTCTAATTTTCTTCGCTAATATATTATGGTCTACTTTATCAAAAGCTTTTGCAAAAAAGTCCTAAATAAACCACATCTGTTTCATTTCCGCTTTTCATATTTTTGAATATGTTCTCACGGTGGACTAACAGTTGGGTTTGTGTACTTTTTCCGGGTACGAAACCATGTTGTCCTTTATTAAACAAATTATTTTTTATTAAATGATTCATAATTATTTTTTCTTCATTACCCTTTCATACACTTTCATAATATGTGATGTTAGACTCACAGGCCTATAATTACTTGCCTCTAGTCTTGATCCACTTTTGAAAGTAGGGGTAATATATGCTAATTTGTGCTCATCATATATCTTGCCTGTATCTACACTTTGTCTTAATAATATTGCAAGTGGCTTTGCGATAGAATGAACTACTTTCTTTAACAAAATAGCAGGAATTCCATCAGGCCCTGCAGCAGCTCCATTTTTAATTTCATTAATTAGCCCTGCACAATAATCAAGCTTCATTAATTATCATGTCAAGCTAAATATTCACTATTTTCCATCCCTTACTTCTATATCATTATCTTCATTATCTATTCTAGGGGTGAATTCTCTCTTATATCGTTCTGCCAGTATGTTGCAAATTTCCTTTTTTCATTCGTTAATCTCCCTTCAATTCTCAGAGGGCCTATTTCTATTCTTCTTTTATTCATCTTCTTCGCATATGAGTATAATAGTTTGGGGTTTTGCTTGATATTTAATAGGGTTTTTTCTTCCAAGTCCCGTTTTTCATTTTCTTTTGATTGTATAATCTTTTTGTTCTGCATTTTCTATCTTACTTTTTAGTTCTATAACTTTCCATGCATTTTTTTCTTTTGCAAGACCTTTTTTCCACTTTCTGATTTTCTGGAACAAGATCCTTCTGTCTCTTGGTATGCATGAATGATGTTTACTTTTCTTCTTCGGTATATATTTTTCCACTATTTTCTCCATTTTATATAATATCTCCGTATTTACCCTTATGTCATCACTTACGAAAATGTTATCCCAATCTTTGTTTAATTCTTCATTAATTTCTGACCATTTTATATTTTACTGTAGAAGTTGTATTTTCCATATCCTTCCCACTTTTTCATTTCTTGCTTATCTCTATTTTCACTTGCTTTGGAATGAACTGTTAATTCTATGACATTAGGTCTGAAATACTCGCATTATAAACTATTATTTCTTTAACATAATTCATCTCGTTCACAAATACTAGGTCTAAAGTATTTTCCTTTCTTGTGGCAGGTGATTTATTTGTTGAATGTTTGTATTTCTAGTAGCATACTAATAGCTTTTCAAATTGCCTCTTATCTTCTGCACTACTATTACTCTCTTTTTTATATGTATAAGTACAACCACAATCTCCTATTCGTTCTTTCCATTCTTCTAACGAAAGGACAAAGTTGAGTCACCAGATAGGAGAAATAGTCCAGTCCTTGTGATTTCTACATATATCATCCAATTTTTCAATTATTAAGTCAAACTCTTTAGTATTAGGGGGTCTATATATTACTATGTTCATCAATTTTTCAGATTCAAATTCTACCGCTATTAGTTTCACATTCTGAGTTACTATATTTCTCATATATTTTTTCCTTTTTGTTTTTTTGTCTTTCCCATATATTGCGGTTCCCCCTTGATTCCTATTTTTTCTATCTGATCTATAAGTTTGGAACCCTTTTTATTTGATCATCATTCCCAGTTCTCTTGGGATACCAGGTTTCACTTATATTCATTATATCTATTTTCTTTTCATTTTGGGTTAGTTCTTCTAAGTACTCTATTTTTCTTTTTGAGTTACTCGTAACTAAACCCTGCGCATTCATCACTATGATGGTTTTGCGTGTTTTTCTCCTTCATTTAATACTGGTAGTAATAAGGATTTTCCCATGTCTCTTTCCTGTTCTGGTATGTTGTTCTTTTTTCATTTCCCAGAAATTCTGACATTAAAAAATCCAACTTTTCCATAATATTTGATCTTCTTCATCATAATTATTAATTTTGTGTCTGGAAATCTTGGCCAATTTTCTCCGTTTCTGCAATATCCTCTTGCATAATAAATACAGTTATTATCTCTTGAGTAGAATTTCGGAGGCTGATGCTTTGAAATTTTTTGCTGACACCTCTGCATATCTCATTGGTGGTTTGCTTTTCTCTTTTACCTGATATTCTTGATTTCTCTCTTTATTTGTTTCTTTCTTATTTTGGATTTTATACTTGGTTGGTTATTTATTTGATTATGATTCTGGCTACAGGGTGCATATATTTGCATTTTTTGTCGAACTTACATCCTTTTCCTTCTTTTAGGTTTTTACATATTTTTGGATGCAGATCTCTGCAATCATCCCCATATCCATCTAAGTATGCACATTTACCATATATTTCATAGTTTTGACATATCTTAGGATGTTTGTAGTAACATCTTTCTCCAAATCTGCAATTCCCTCTATTTTTCAAAAGGTTGCAGATTTTGTCTTTCTTGTCTATTTTTTCCTCTTTCCGTCATTGATAGATCTGGGTAGAGCCTCTTCGGGATTTGCTTTTCTGTTGTCATATCGTAATTTATTTCTTCGTAGGTATGCTGCTTTATTGCCTCATATGTAGTATCAATGAGTATCTCTGCATCCATACTTTTATCTTGTTCTTTGTTTTCCTTATTTTTTTCTGTCATTTCATTTTTGTTTACTTCTCTTCCGTTTTTCCTCTTCTTCTTTTTCTTCTTCTCTTCCTCTTCCTCTTCTTCTTCATCCTCAACTATTTGTACATTCAATCTTTGATTTAATAACATTGTCTATCCATGATAGACATGTTGAACAAAAAATTCTTGTATCTTTTCTCAAATCTTGTATTACCTCAGCACACTGTGGATGGGTCGGAATGTTGCATGCAGCACATTTTCTGATTAGGTTTTGTGGATTGACTATGCTATACCAAACCTTACACAGTTTTGCATGCTTTTTGGCATTCTTTTTCCCTAATGCATTTCAATTAGGATATTCACAAGATTCACCTTATTCATTTTCTTTGTCGGAATATGTTGGTTTATGTATATTTTTCTTTATGAGTCTCTTGACCACTTGGATTTTATTTGGAACTTCTTCAATTATTTTCAAGATGTTTTCATTAGATTTGTTCCAGTTTGAAGGATTATATCCTTCTAATATATCTATGAATGCTTTGTATCTTTTGGTTAGGACTGTTGCTGATTTCATAGATGAGAATGCCAGTTCTTTCC
>NC_087214.1:49539817-49552317 GCF_015104395.2 Macrobrachium nipponense
TCTCGCTCTCTCTCTCTCTCTCTCTCTCTCTCTCTCTCTCTCTCTCTCTCTCGCCGGGGCTTATTAATTAGAGAACATCCTCGAGGACGATTAAGGCCAGAATATTCCAAGAAGCGTCAGACCCTTTGAATCAGAAGCTTCTATCGCGCCGAGGAAGGAAAAAGAAAGAGTGAGTTATTCCCCCCCCCCCCCGGAGAAAAAAGAAACTGGCATTCGTTCAGGCACCCTTTCATAGAGTCCAAAGGGCAAAACAGTTATGAAACATATATTTTCTGATGAAAGATTGAAAGAGATCTGCAATACAAATAGAAAAAGTACGATGTTACCAAGAAATTCTCGGCATGCCACTGAAATTTTCAATCCCTCTCAATGTTAGTTATACATCATATTGATCATTTGTTTTTATTTAAAAGGTTATAATCATTACGTTTACGTAACCGAAACCCAACCTACATCCTTGATACCAATATACCACATTTAACTATATTAAGAACTATCAAAATTACTGGTTCTGCTATATACTTGTTTTCGATTTAAACAGAGTTCTTATAACTTCATAATACAGATGCCATCGAATTCACCAACTTTTAGAAGACACCTAAAATACTGATAAGAATCTCTGCAGAGTTTTGAAAAAGGCAAGATAAAACATTTTGGTAAAAACTGAATTTCTGAAATTCCAAATTGTAACCAAAAAGGATATGTGACAACCGAGTCGTGCCTAAACTTTTGCACAGCTGCAATCTGCCGTCGTGAAGTGTCATAAAAACAGTTTCTAGTTGAAACATTTCTCTTAAAAAAAAACGATAAAATTCGAAACATCGTCACGACCTTCCTGTCGACGTTAAGTCTGTTAAGAACTTGTAGAACTGAATATTTCCATTCTCCAAAACATTACGTATTACTACTACTGTAGTTTGCACAACCAGTTTATAAAGATCGTTCGGCCCCACGTAATAAAAGTGTATTAATTTTTATTATCAAACAAACCAATTATGAAGCTCCTTGCATTAATATGGTTATAGTAAGGTACTTTTTATGCTATTTATACTCTCCAGCTAAACCTTTTGCCTTCCTTTCTGAATGACACGTGGGCCGAAATGTTGTTGAAGATTAAGGCAGCCTTATGCCAGCAACCCATATAATTGTTGGGACGATTGCCGATTGTCTCGAGAAAAAAAGACTCGTGCTTTGTCCCTCTTTCCTCCGTCAAGAACATTGAATATCAATTTAGGGTTATTCTATGGGATGTTTGGTCATTGTGAAGAATAATAATAATAATAATAATAATAATAATAATAATAATAATAATAATAATAATAATAATAATAATAATACCTACCTAGTTTTTTCTCCCTGCGAACTAATCAACACTGTTCTCCATAGCCCCCAATTGAACAAAGACCACTTGAGTCCACTCATCTACGCCAACTAATCTCGAGCTAATGCCCAAATAAGACATCTTAATTATAACCAATCTCTAATGAGGCATAAAAACTGCAAACAGGAAGTTATAAACGTGTCATTTTTGTTCATAGGCCACAAAGAAGCATATCTCAGATACTTCCGAGACGATTACGAATGTCCGGTCGAAGTGATTGATTGATTGATTGATTTATAGATTTTAGGCACACATGCCAAGCACTAGACTAACTAAGGCCATTCAGCGATACAACGGGAATTGACAGTGAAAAGGTTTGAAAGGTGTAACAGGAGGAAAATCTCAAAGCAGTTGCACTATGAATCAATTGTCAGGAGGAGGGTGGAAGGTAAAGTGGAAGAAAGAGAATATGAACGGAGGTACAGTACACGGAATGAAAAGCAGTTGCAGCTAGGGGCCAAAGGGACTCTGCAAAGTCCCTCAAGTAATCTTACATTGCACAGAATGAGGTGCACTGACGGCACTAACCCCCGACGGGGGTCCTGGTCAAAGTGGGTATCGAGAAAACACACACACACACACACACACACACACACACACACAGGAAAGGACAATATTCGTGAGAGTTGTTGTGTCAGATGCTCTGTTACGACGGAGTCATTCTATTCGCAAGAATCCGCCGACAAAACTTAGGATCTGCTTTGGGAAGGAACCTCCAGCATGATGGATGAACAGAGCTTCTGGAAGAAGCCTGGAGTGAGAAAGAAGCAACAACGCAAACGAGGTCCTCAGTTTCCTCATCGTTTCTGTTCTCAGGAGGCCTCGGTCACTTCTTTGACTGAAAGGCTCCTTCTGAAGCCTCTGTGATTGGAATCGTTAGTCTAAGAAGGACATGGAATTGGTGCCTCATAACGATTACAAAAACATGAGAGAGAGAGAGAGAGAGAGAGAGAGAGAGAGAGAGAGAGAGAGAGAGAGAGTTAATTGCTGGAAGTTCCCCTAAATAAAATAAGATAAAAAAAAAAACAAGGCAACGTATTCGTGGGGTTCTAAAAATTTCGCCTTTTGGTCTTTGCTGTAAAATAGATGTAACAGAAGCAAGAACTCTAAAATTTCATTGAGAGAGAGAGAGAGAGAGAGAGAGAGAGAGAGGGAGAGACGAGAGAGAGAGAGAGAGAGAGGCGCAAAAATTACATATGTAAGAGAGAGAAGTCATGTTTCAGAGATTAAAGTCTTGTTCTTCGGATACATGATCACAAACACAGCATATTCAAAAGCTATATGATTATTAGGACATGCAAAGTTTCAGTTGTTAAAAAGATATAACGAAAGTACAGAATAAAAGAAAGAAAACCCATTATAAAAAAAAAACTTCAGTTTACCAGTCTTCAAATACTGATGATCTCGGTATTCATTTTCTAAGTCTGCCTTTGTATCTTTTTGTCAATCAAATGATTGAAGAGCTGAGGGAATTTTTCAAGAATATATATATATATATATATATATATATATATATATATATATATATATACATAATATGTATATATATATTATATATATATAGCTATATATATATATATATATATATATATATATATATATATATATATATATATATATGAGCACCTGCGGATAACGTTGTTTCCCAAGATTCCAGTGCTCTTAATTTTGTGAAGTTTTGTTGTAATATCAGATGATTTTCCAAGAGCACATTTTTGCGGCTCTCGGACAATTGTTCTGATATACGACCTTCTATGATGCATACTCTGCAATCACATTAATCATGACACTACCATTTCCTTCTTTTCCCGTTTTCCCCCAATGGGAACTAACCTAAATTGCTATTCCATATTGTAATATTGAGTTCATGCAAATATTAGAAAACGTTATATGTTTATGAAATCTCCTAGTCAATCTTTACTTGATGCGAATGTCATTACGACAACCACAATGCCCTTTTAACTTCTTGAATTCTTCACACTTTTGGATACGTTAGTCACTACAAAGCCTAAGTTCCAAATGGAAGAATAATTGAAGTCATTCTGACGTCCGCAGCATCATTCATCGCACCTGCATCCGGAGTACCATGCTGGTAACGTAACCTCGTTCTGATAACTTGGTACAGATGCCAGAATGACTTCATAGTCTCCCATTTGCATCTCAGGCTTTGTAGCGGCTTGCATAACTAAAACTGTGAAGAAATTAAGGACTTAGAAAGGCATTGCGGTTATCATAATAAAAAAGTTCGTTTTCATTTCGCGCAAAAGCACATGTAAATATTCACGCCTTAAGTTTAATAAGACAATATCATCAGCGCTGACTGTGAATGATTCTTAATGGGCTCCACAGGTAGCAATATATTACCCTGCCATTAGAAGACCATTAAGGGACATAAAATGAGTCATTAAAAGAGATTTACCGCAGAGCGTTGTGATAAAGGCTGTTCATCATCAGCACTGTATCTCTTTCAATTTACTTTGTTTCGCACCGTTGCATAATTTCTGTCTTTCCCCTTTGATTATTAAATCACTATTATGACCTCAGAGAATGCTATGTGTTTTGGGTTCCACTATAAGGGACCAGGCTCCGTTAGCATTTAACATTATTACCACAGCTAAATTATGCTTTGGGTTCCGTCCGCTTGTTAATACTTGACCAGGATTACGTAAAACGAGTGATGAACGAATTTGATGAAACTGGTGATAATACAAAGATTGTGAAGGTTTCGTAGGTGTTCCCCATTTGAAACCTTTGTTCACAATCATCAAAGTCAGCTATATAATCTTTCAGAGATATTTTCGTTACCGTTCTCCTGTGGCTGTAAATGTCACGTCGTCGCTACTGGAATTATACCAGACACCCGAAGCAAATTAAAAGGTGTTAATTACTATGTAGATGACAACTGTGTTGAAATAATGAAATTTGATTTTGAAACTGCAGTTATCTTAGAGGATGTTGTGCTGTCACAATTTACATTTTCCCATTTATATTGCTGTAATCATAATTTTCTTGCTTTTACTTCTGTTATGACACATATGATGAAAATGTATATAAGAATGACTTATTATTTTAATCTTATTAGTATCATTATTATCATTGTTATCATGGGCGTAGGGATGGACCAGCAGCTATTAGATATAAACTATAATCAAGTATTAAGTCAAACATATATAAATTACACACACACACACACACATACACACACACACCCATATATATATATATATATATATATATATATATATATATATATATATTCTCAAAGATATATAATTCTCAATAAAGAAAACCTTTTCCCAGCTTCACAACCAAATCACGTCATTGAAATGCCCACCCTTTAACTGCTGAATGAAGGATGAACCCCAGATGTGGGAAACTTCCAACACATAGACCACTTTTACCAAATATACAGGATGCTCTCAAACCCTCACACACAATGAGCCACTCACCTCTATCCGGCACACTCTCAGATCCTGAACATTCTTGCCTATTCATTCCAACAGTTCTTCTCTTACAAGCCGCCAGTAAGTTTTATATCATCATTTCCTCTATCCTTCTAAAACTGACGTTTTAGTAAGCCTGTAGGACTCCATTCCTCCTAGTTAGAGGTATCTCAACTCCGGATTAATTTAGCGCCTATGTATCAGATAGTTGTTATTTTTTCCATTTAAATCATCTTGCAGACCTCAACATTGGCTTTGTTTTTTCTTAGTGATAATAATGAAGTCCCTCGACACACTCCTTTTCGTAACCATAGAAACCAACTTTCTCTTCCAAACCTTTGGCAGAGATTCTGATAATATCTTCGTTGCCCCAAATGCCCTGGGATTCCCATTTCCCTCTTTCTCTTTCATTTATGACATCCAAACCTAAATTCCTGGGTGAATCGACGGCTTCCATTCATCCACCAAATGCGGTACAATCTGCTGAGCCCTCATCTATCACTCGATCTCGATTTCCCTATATCTTGGGACTAACCCAAGGAGATCATCGCATCTGTCCCGTACAGGAGTCGATCACGCGTCTTTGGTTTAGGTGCAGCGATTGGCATTCTCTCGGAGGCTCAAGTTCGAATCCTGCCCAGGGTAGATGCACTTATCAATCATAATTCCGTTCGGGTGTAAATTCTTTTCAATGTGAATTAATTTCAACATTAAATTACATTTGTGTCTTCATATTTGTCGTACTGAAGAGACATGCGTGCGTCAATGATAAACGTTACACACATACATACATATATATACGCAATATATATGTATATGTATATATATATATATATATATATATATATATATATATATATATATATACACGGATAGAAAGAACTCGTCTTCTTTCTGTCTCTAAGAAATCGTATGGTATCATGTTCAGAAGAAGTAATTTGTACCTAAACGTGAGTCATTATGTAAGAGTAAAATTACTCAACGTCATTATGCGCTTGTTAAGGACAAAACTATTCTCATTTTTACATCGCTTTGTTTATATAATGAGAGATTGCCATTGGATGGACAATAGCGGTTATTACAGAGGTTATTCCAAGTCATTTTCTATCGTGAAGACCAGGTAATGCTTAAATTGACTAGATTTACTATACCCTCCTAATCCTCCCCCAACCAACCCCACCCCTCCTCTCTCTCTCTCTCTCTATCTCTCTCTTTATTAACAGTCTCAAGGGAGGTCTGCTTTAGATGCATTTTGTCGTTGGTTTGTTTGTGTTTTGGAGTATTTGCTTGTTGGCTGGATTACAAAAAATTAGTATGTTGATAATTAGGAAAATTTTTATTTCAAAGACGAATCTCGTGACTGTAAAACAAGTGAGTAGATTTATAAGAGATAGAGATATACCTTTTTTTGTGACGACAGCCTTGGCGGAGGTTGAGGTCTTAGAAAACTACGCCGTCTTCTTCTCATTCTTTTTAAGATAACAATAATAATAATCTTATTATTATTATTATTATCATTATTATATTCTTTTATGATAACAATAATAATAATCTTATTATATTATTGTTATTATTATTATTATCATTATTATTATTCTTTTTATGATAACAATAATAATAATCTTATTATTATTATCATTATTATTATTATTATTATTATATTATTATTATTATTATTATTATCATCATTTTAGAAAGGAATGGCATGAAAAAACAGCCCAATAAAGTGCTTTCTAATATTGCTAATCAAAATTTAAATGTCGCATGCAATTATTTATGATGATTTTATAATTGAATGCCGCTAGAGGGCATTGATCAGCAGTGCTGTAATTATGTTAGAATCTCATCTCGCTGCATCAAGGTAAAAGCTTTGATAACATCCACATCAATTCTTTCATGATGCGAGTCTCCAACAGTGCGTGGGAAATATATATATATATATATATATATATATATATATATATATATATATATATATATATATATATATATTAAAGCTATATTCTATTTTCCATTATCTACCTATACTTGCGTCTTCCTATTCCAGAACTATACGCAGCATGTTTTCTCAGTTTTGGGGAATTTCTTGCCCTAGGAGCCTGGGGTTGGTGCCAGTAGGGTAGAGCTCTTCACTGAAGAAAACATAATATCATTATTCTCAGGCAAAACAGTGTTCGGAGACTTACAGTGTTTTGGGGAAATAAATATAACTATATCCTCACAATCAGCCGCGGAGTGATTACTAACTGACCGAGGTATAGCGTTTACAGGTTTATGGCCACAAATCTGTATATGTATATGTGTATATGTATATCATTTATATATATGCGATTGCCACAGGAAAATGACAGGCAGAAGTACAGAACAAAGCACTTTCACGGGTTTATTCACACACTGAACTTCTGTCAATCATTTTCCTGTGGTATTTGTTTAAACTTCTATACTGAAGTTACATGCATCTGATGCGATTGTTTAAACACACACACATATACATATGTATGTAAATAGCCACATGAAAGGTGAAAAATTAAAGACCAGGTACCTGGTCTTTAATTTTTCACCTTTCATGTGGCTATTTAAGTATATATACATATATGCACGTGTATATGTATATTTACGTATGTACATATATATATATATATATATAATATATATATATATATATATAAATATAAATATATATATATATATATATATATATATATATATAAATATATATAAATAAATATATATATATATAAATAAATATATATATATATATATATATATATATATATATATATATGTATATATATATAATATATATATATACAACATACATACATACATACATACAATAACATACATAATATATATATATATAATATAGATATATATAAATATATATATATATATATATATATATATACATATATATACATATATATACATATATAATATATATATATATATATATATATATATATATATATATATGTGTGTGTGTGGTGTGTGTGTGTGTGTGTGTGTGTGTGTGTGTGTGTAAAAATCTTCTGGTCAATTTTTACAGATACATATAGATATGCTTGTCACTACAAAGCCTTAAGATCCAAGGGAAAGAAATATTAATAAACTAGGATGTCCGGACATCATAATTTCTTCATATGTCTTAAACTTAGATCTCAAGGCACTGTAGTGACAAGAGTATCCAAAAAAGCGCAAAGAATTCGAGAAGTTGAGAGGGCAATGTGGCTATTCAGTTATGCAGACACAACACACATATGTGTATATATATGTGTGTGTTGGCGTAAGTATTATATAAATATATATATATATATATATATATATATATATATATATATATATATAATATATATATATATATATGTAACCCTCAAAAACCACCACATCTGTTAACGGGATATTAATCTCGTTATTCATTTGGTAAACGTGTAACTCTGAGCGTCAGGCATACCAACACATAATCTCTCTCTCTCTCTCCAAGCGACCGCTCTCTCTGTCTCTCTCTAAGTGATACCCCTCTCTCTCTCTCTCTCTCTCTCTCTCTCTCTCTCTCTCTCCACACTAACAGGTAATCAAATGAGAGTGTTGCACAACAAAAATACATTTATTTAACAATGGAAAGATAGTAAATCAATCAAGTCTCACAGACTAACTTAACTCAGTTACCCCAATAATAAAATGTCTAAAACAGTAATGGTCACACCAAATGTCTATTCTCCCATCGGGACTCTCTCGGTCCCCCCATAGTTCTGCCAGAACCGTCTGTTTCAAAGACATGAGAAAC
Source organism: Macrobrachium nipponense (assembly GCF_015104395.2). Lineage (NCBI taxonomy): Eukaryota > Metazoa > Arthropoda > Malacostraca > Decapoda > Palaemonidae > Macrobrachium > Macrobrachium nipponense. The sequence goes on from NC_087214.1 coordinate 49,548,429, forward strand.
ACACTCGTAAGTACACATAAGTTTAACAACAAAGTCAAAGATTGGATATTCTTATAAATACTAAACAGACAACAAGCCACCCTTTGGCTAAAATAGTTCAAGTCTCACTCATGCAGCCGAAATATTTCACTCACTTAACACAAATAAACTTTCGCAGAGCTTCCCCGGCATCTTGCCTTTCTCCCAAAGACGTCTCTATCCAAATCCACCATAGACTTGGGTAGGGGCACATTAAGAATAGAAGAGGCGCACACGCACATACGAACGCACATTTCGACAACGCCTCATATTACTGGCTACAACCAATTTCCCAAAGGCACTTCAAAAAGAGCCCATGAACTGACGTACATTGACTCGTCTACAATGCAGTTTCATATCACGCCACCCACAGAAATCATTTGTCAGCTTTTCTCAGGTCGTTGCTTCGGCTCTGTTCTCCACATTCCAGTAGGTCACAGCGAACATATTGGCAATATATCATTAAGTATAACCCAAGCCTTATACATACATACATACATACATATATATATGTAAATATATATATACGCACAAGAAATAAGACTGAATTTTCTCTGAATCTCCATCTTCGACGAAGCCTCAGTATGAAACGAAAAGTGGCATTTTCAAAAACACGGATTCTTTATTGTCGACCTTTCTCTTATCCTATGCCAGTAGGCATTCAGGGACCTGGGAATAAAAACCGTTACGGTTTGCTGTCGAATCCTTATGCCGTTGTCAACATCCCGTGCCTATAGACACCCCAACCAACGCACTCACTTTATGACGTCATCAGAAGGAGGTCCAGGAAAATATTTAGTCTTATGCGAGCGTTCTAAGTTCTCGGGAGATAACAGGGCGATGGTGTGTAATTGGATAAGTTGCTCAATTACGGAGCATTACAGCTAAGATGGGCTTTTTTTTCAGACACTGCAACGGGCATAGCAAGAGTTCCTTTTTTTCCAGATAAAAATGTGTTGATCACGGCATCTTGACTTTTTTTGTTTTGTTTTGTATATAGTCTTTCTTTATTTCTTTTTCTTTTTTTTAAATCCCCAAGAAAAGAGGTGTTAGGTTTCACATGGATGTAACACTGCATTACCTACATATGAATATACAGCAGGTGAGTCTACAGAACTTCCTGAAAAAGATATAAATGAAAATGAAATGATTATGAAATAACACTAGTCTTCTCATTGTAATAATAGCTTGACTTCACCACTCAATCAATATTTATCAAGATAAACAGAAACCTGTTCACAAAAATCATTCCTCAGATAAGATAGAGCTAAAAAATAAGGAGATTGAGATAGGTAAGACAACTGCAAGTAAGACTGATAGACAAACAGAAAGAGCAATAAATAATTAAAAGGTAACAAAAACATTCTTTAAAAGCTAATCGAGCATGTTAAGTGCTCTATTAAAAGGATAAATAAAATCACAGTAAATTTCAACTGATGTACATAAAAAATCGGCCATTTAATTGTGATGATACGGGAAAAGATCACATTCTGAGGACGAGATATCCGGTATTTAAGAGACCATTGCCCAGAGTTATAAGAGGATATTAGGGAGAGCAAAAACAAGAGAAGACACTAGAGCCCCTTCATATGTGACGTTGTGATGGTCTGAATGTGGAGTATGAACTATATGCGATAGATTTTTTATTATCTATTTTTTTGTGTTGTTTATCAATGTGTTCGAGAGAAAGTATTACTTTTTTTTTTTTTTTTTTTTTTTTTTTGCAGTTTGCCGGAGTCTGACAGGGTAAGGTGATGTGCTCCCTTTATACCTGAATCGTGGCATAGCTGTTAAATAAAGGATAAAGGCCCTGATAAAGAATATAGGAGGAAACAGAAAACTGTGCCATTCTGAAGAACCAAGGGCTCTTTGTCGGGACGCAGTCGAGTTAGATACATAAATTTAGTTGATGGGCTCTTGGCTCAGTTGGAAGCCTTAAGGTATACCTAGGAAATGTGTGGAAAAGGAGAAATCACTTTAAAGGGGAGAAAGATAGAAAAAGAAAAAAGAAAAGAAAAAATTAAGACTGATTGAGGTGAATCAAGGAACTGAAAACGGTTTAATTAAACAGTTGATGTTGACAGTGAAAAATTATGAAGTATAGGAAGATAACAATTGTTTTTCTGATTTACTGACAGCAAGGTTAATTTAGGTTAAGGTTCTGATAGTTAGGAAGGCAACACTATACAGTTAGGGTTAGGAATTAAGTTTACGATCTTAAGGAGGTCGTGATAGTATTAAGTTAGGCTAAGCTATACTCTGTTTTTTTCCATCTGTCCACCAGCCTGTGGTGTTTGCGTATGGTAACACTGCGTCCCGGGCTTTAGATAGTTATGCTGCGTAAGTTTTAGGTAAATAAAATGACATCTGGGAGTTCATATGCAACTGAAGAGTGCTTTAATAATTTACTGTAAGCGAATAACACCGTTAATAATCGAAATAGGATATTATTATTATTATTGAATGTAAGCTGAATGTAACTATCTAAAGCCCGGGACGCAGTAAGAGGATAAGTATTTGAGGAATTGTAGTGTTAAGGAAAATGAAAGTTCAGTTTTGTAGTATTAAGGAAATAAAATAGGTTAAGGAAAAGTTGAGTCTCATTGTATGACCTCCAAATCTTTACCCATCGTACTGTCCCAATTATGTGATTATCAAAATCCTCTACAACGTCACTCTAAGAAGCCATTGCCCAGAGTTATGGGAGGATATTAGGGAGAGCGAAAATAAGAGAAGACTGGAGTCTCTCCATATGTGACGTCACTCTCCCGCTGGAAAGGGAGTAAGTGTTGCCAGTGAAACGCGTTTTCTCACGGGAGCTGCGTTCAGGAGACAGATTTAAAGAACGTTAACCCAGATTTATCCTTATGTTTCCTCGCTCCTTTTTCATTCCCAAGCGGCGGCCTAACGGCGTTGGGTGTGCAACCACGAAGGAAGGGAATGGAAATATGGAAATACACATAAGTTGAATGGAAGCAAATAATTGTTACTCTTGTATTAGATTTATGCATGTGATTTTGGATATCCGAAAGGGACGATGCGTAGCTTTAGTCTCTGATAGGAAACAGCAATTAGATAGAAATACGGCTCCATCAACCTTTTGCCATGCATCATGAAGGAACAAAATTCCCATCCGAATAATCCTCAATATTTGATAGTACATGTTTTTAATCGTTTCTTGACTTTAAATAAACAGCGTTAAATGAAGGGCGTTATTTTACAAGAGTAACTAACAAAATTTACTCCAGTGAGATGTAAATCTAGGATTTTTTCCAAAAACAAGCAAAACTAAGACAAATAATTTTTTAAACAAAATATATAGATAATTTGGAAACTCAAATATGAATATGAAAGCCAAAAAACTAACCGTACATTTTAGACAGCTTATTTTAAACTAAAAAAACGGTTTCAATATAACTATGAAGTTCGGTCAAACATTGGTGTGGAGACAACGGATGTATAAAACAAGCGTTTAAGGGCAAAACAAAACTCTCCCTTCTTTCCAGGGGGCTTGAAAAGAAGATGATCTTTGAAGGTCCTGTTGACTTTGGTTTCTGACTCCCGAAGGAGATTAGAAGGATGCAAAGATCTCGACCACCTTAACCCTCACTCAAGAAGAGAGAGAAAGAGTAAACGCAATCCTCTCTCTTTGTTTTAAATAACCATTCTCAAAAGTGTTAATGAAAACAATGATGTAGAAATGTGAATAATGAATCAAACATCGTCAACATTCAGTTTCAATTCTTTGTTGCAGAAAAAGGCAAAAAACCATCTGCTTAACTGAACAAGTGTTCTATACACATTACGATACGTCAGATTTGAATAAATATACATACATACATACATACATACATATTTATATATATATATA
>NC_087214.1:49557317-49559427 GCF_015104395.2 Macrobrachium nipponense
TATCCAATTACACACCATCGCCCTGTTATCTCCCGAGAACACTTAGACGCTCGCATGACTAAACATTTCCTGGATCTCCTTCTGATGACGTCATAAAGTGAGTGCGTTGGTTGGGGTCTTATCGGCACCGGATGTTGACAACGGCATAAGGATTCGACAGCAAACAGTAACGGTTTCCATTCCCAGGTCCCCGAATGCTACTGGCATAGGATAAGAGAAAGGTCGACAATATAAAAGAATCCGTGTTTTTGAAAATGCCACTTTTCGTTTCATACTGAGGCTTCATCGAAGATGGAGATTCAGAGAAAATTCAGTCTTATTTCTCGTGTGTGTGTATATATATATATATATATATATATATATATATATATATATATATATATATATATATATATATATATACATACACACACATATATATGTAAGTATTTATAACTGTAATATCCACATTGCCCTCTTAACCTCTCGAATTCTTTGCGCTTTTTGGATATGCTTGTCACTACAAAGTCTTAAGATCCAAGGGCATGCATATATATATATATATATATATATATATATATATATATATATATATATATATATATATATATAGTAAGAACTATACTGATTGACCATTTCTAAAAACATTACAACACTCTTTAAAATACATAACACAAAGTAAAAAAGGAAAATAAAAAACTAAGTTAACTGCAAATCGTAAAAGAGCATTGACAAGTTAAAAGAGATTACGTAAAATGCAGATATATACTGAAAGCAAAAAAAAAAAAATATTCAGAGTAAAAAAAAAAATAATGATACTGTAGTACAAAATATTGGAGAACCTTCTGTTCATGTCGTAGTTAAATGACAACTGGGCGAGTTAGAAAACCGCGAATGAAATGGGCAGAAGTGGTGTGGGTAAAAGAGAGAGAGAGAGAGAGAGAGAGGGAGAGAAGGAGGGAGAAAACAAACAAACAAACAAACAAGCAAATTATGCAACGAACAAAGGAACAGAGGTGGACTGGTTATTGAGTGTTGGAGATTGTTGTTTAATATGGAGGGACTCTAAAAAGGGAAGTGAGTGGCTGTTTTTTGTTTGTCCGAGTATTTCAAAATCGCTATACTGTATGTGATGGTGACAGGATATGGCATGAAGTCTAATTGCACTATTTTCTTTTTTGCTTAAAGGTAAGCCTGTACAATGGCTAACACCCTTATGTGAGCCGATGCGCACCTTAAGTAGGCTTTTGGGACATCCCACATAAGTCCCAAAATCACATTTTGGGCAATTAAACTTATAAACAGTGCAGGTACGCATCAACTCCGGAAGGGTGTCTTTAAAGTGAAACAGTCTTCGAATTGTAAGCGGGTTATTAGAAATAAATCTGAACTCAACATAAGGGTAGAGATGGCTCAAGAGTAACAATAATTTACATCTGAGTGGGCCCGAATCATTAGTGAATGGTAGTGGAACATGCACTATCTTTTTGGGAACGGTGCAGACTACAGTTTTTTGCTTAAAGATATTGTCTAAAAAATTCTTTTTTAAGGATTTTATTGAACATAATTATTCTTAAAATAAGTCTCTAAAAACCTAACTTCAAGGTGAAAGCTATTCCAGTTGGAGCAAAGGGAAAAGGCTCGATGAATGAGAGTTTTACATAAGTTAACCTTGAAAGCAAGGGGACAGTGACTAACAAAGTTTAACCCAATGCCGGTAAAAGTTTTCTTCCTGAAAATGCCAGTCATAAAATATCCTTCAGAGCGAGAGACCAAAATATCTAAAAAGGAAATGCGGCCATTACATTCTTTTTCCATAGTAAAAGTAATATTGGAATGAAAAGCCATTACATTCTTTTTCCCTAGTAAAAGTAATATTGGAATGAAAAGACTTTACAAAATGTAAAAACAACAGGGCATGACGTTCCTCGGTGAAAAGTAAAAATGTATCATCGTCCATAAAATCTGGGTTTAAAATTATCTGGGCACTGATTAAAGAACTGTTATTCTAAATGACACAAAAATATTAGCGAAAGAAGGTCCTATAGGGGAGCCCATGGCCATGCCACCTATTTGCTTATAAACTTTCCCATTAAAAATAAAGTGAGTGTCAATGACTGAGAGTTCCAAG
>NC_087214.1:49567427-49585242 GCF_015104395.2 Macrobrachium nipponense
TTGCTGTTTTCTATCAGAGAATAAAGCTACGCATTGTCCCTTTCGGATATCCAAAATCACATGCATAAATCTAATACAAGTGTAACAATTATTTGCTTCCATTCAACTTATGTGTATTTCCATATTCCCATTCCCTTCCTTCGTGGGTGCACACCCAACGCCTTAAGGCCGCCGCTTGGGAATGAAAAAGGAGCGAGGAAACAGAAGGAGAAATCTGGGTTAACGTTCTTTAAATCTGTCTCCTGACGCCCGTGAGAAAACGCGTTTTCACTGGCAACACTTACCCCCTTTCCAGCGGGAGAGTGACGTCACATATGGAGACTCTCCAGTCTTCTCTTGTTTTCGCTCTCCCTAATATCCTTCTATAACTCTGGGCAATGGCTTCTTAGAGTGACGATGTAGAGGTTTTTGATATTCATACAATTGGGACAGTATGATGGGAAAAGATTTTGAGGTCATACAATGAGACTCAACTTTTCCTTAACATACTTTATTTCCTTAATACTACAGAACTGAACTTTCATTTTTCTTAACGCTACAATTCTTCAAAAACTTATCCTCTTATACCTAGCTTAGCCTAACTTAATACTATCACGACCTCATTAAGATTGTAAACTTAATTCCTAACCTTAACTGTATAGTGTTGCCTTCCTAACTATCAGAACCTTAACCTAAATTAACTTTGCTGTCAGTAAATCAGAAAAACAATTGTTATCTTCCTATACTTCATAATTTTTCATCGTCAACATCAACTGCTTAATTAAACCGTTTTCACTTCCTTGATTCACCTCAATCAGTCTATTTTTTTCTTTTCTATTCTTTTCTTTTTCTTTCTTTCTCCCCTTTGAAGTGATTTCTCCTTTTCCACACACTTCCTAGGTATACCTTAAGGCTTCCAACTGAGCCAAGAGCCCATCAACTAAATTTATATATCTAACTCAACTGCGTCCCGACAAAGAGCCCTTGGTTCTTCAGACTGGCACAGTTTTCTGTTTCCTCCTATATTCTTTATCAGGGGCTTTATCCTTTGTTTTTAGCAGCTATGCCACGATTCGGGTATAAGGGGAGCACATCACCCTACCCTGTCAGACTCGGCAAACTGCAAAACAAAAAAGAAAAAAGAAAACGTATTACTTTCTCCAGGACACGTTCATAAACAAGACAGCATAAATAAATAAATAATAAAAATCAATTGCATACTCCACATTCAGCCCATCACAACGTCACATATGGAGGCGCTCCAGTGTCTTCTCTTGTTTTCGCTCTCCCTAATATCCTCCTATAACTCTCGGCAATGGCTTCTTAAATACCGGATATCTCGTCTTCAGAAATGTGATTTTTCCTCCATATCATTACAATTAAATGGCCGATTTTTTTTATGTAAGTCAGTTGAACTTTACTGTGATTTTATCCTTTTAAGAGAGCACTTAAAATGCTCGATTAGCTTTTAAAGAATGTTTTTGTTACCTTTTGATTATTTATTGCTCTTTCTGTTTGTCTATCAGTCTTACTTGCAGTTGTCTTACCTGTCTCAATCTCCTTATTTTTTAGCTCTATCTTATCTGAGGAATGATTTTTGTGAACAGTTTTCTGTTTACCTTGATAAATATTCATTGAGTGGTGAAGTCCAGCTATTATTACAATGAGAAGACTAGTGTTATTTCATAATCATTTCATTTTCATTTATGTCTTTTTCAGGAAGTTCTGTAGACTCACATGCTGTATATTCATATGTAGGTAATGCAATGTTACATCCATTTGAAACCTAACACCTCTTTTCTTGGGGATTTCAAGAAAACAAAAGAAATAAAGAAAGACTATATACAAAAAAATAACAGTCAAGATGCCGTGATCAACACATTTTTATCTGAAAAAAAGGGAACTCTTGTTATGCCCGTTGCAGTGTCTGAAAAAAGCCCATCTTTGCTGTAATGGTCCCTAATTGAGCAACTTATCCAGTTACACACCATCGCCCTGTTATCTCCGGAGATCTTAGACGCTCGCATGACTAAACGTTTCCTTGACCTCCTTCTGATGACGTCATAAAGTGAGTGTGTTGGTTTGGGTCTCTGTCGGCACGGGAAGTTGACAACGGCATAATGATTCGACAGCAAACAGTAACAGTTTCCATGTCAAGGTCCAAGAATGCCTACTGGCATAGCACATAAGAGAGAGGTCGATAATAAAGAATCCGTGTTTTTGAAAGTGCCACCTCCGTTTCACACTGAGGCTTCATCGAAGGTGGGGATTAAGAGAAAATTCAGTCTTATTTCTTGTGCATATATATATATATATATATATTGCGTGTGTGTATAAAAATATTCTGGTCACTTTTTATCAGATACATGTGTAATTGTAAAATCCACAATGCCCTCTTCTTGAATTCTTCACGTTTTTTTTAGATATAATTATCACTACAAAGCCTTAAGATCCAAGGGAAAGAAATAATAAGAAATTATGATGTCCGGACATCATAATTTCTTCATATTTTCTTGCCCTTGGATCTTAAGGCTTTGTAGTGATATATATATATATATATATATATATATATATATATATATATATATGTATATATATATATATATATGTATGTATGTATATGTATATATATATATATATATATATATATATATATATATATAGTATATATATATATATATATATATATATATATATTTATATATAGTAAATAGCCACATGAAAGGTGAAAAATTAAAGACCAGGTACCTGGTCTTTTAATTTTTCACCTTTCATGTGGCTATTTACGTATATATTTGTCACGTGCTCTTTGGTGACTTATTGCTGATATGTATATATGGGTGTGTTTAAACAATCGCATTAGATGCATGTAAATTCAGTATAGAAGTTTAAACAAATACCACAGGGAAATGATAGACAGAAGTTCAGTGTGTGAATAAACACGTGGAAGCATTTGGTACTGTACTTCTGCCTGGCATTTCCCTGTGGTAATCGCATATTTATAAATATATATACATATACACATAGACATATTTGTGGCCATAAACCTGTAAACTTTATACCTCAGTCAGTTAGTAATCACTCCGCGGCTGATTGTGAGGATATAGTTCTCCTTATTTCCCCAAAACACTGGAAGACTTAGAGCACTGTTTTGCCTGAGAATAATGATATCTGTTTTCTTCAGTTTAGAGCTCTACCCTACGGGCACCAACCCCAGGCTCTCAGGGCAAGAAATGCCCCAAAACTGAGAAAACATGCTGCGTATAGTTCTGGAATAGGAAGACGCAAGTATAGGCAGATAATGGAAAATAGAATATAGCTTTAAAAAAAAAAAAAGAAAAAAAAGAAAAAAAAAAAAAATATATATATATATATATACTATATATAGTATATATATATATATATATAGATATATATATATATTTATATATTATATTTCCACGCACTGTTGGAGACTCGCATCATGAAAGAATTTATATGAATGTTATCAAAAGCTATTGCCTTGATGCAGCGAGATGAGATTCTAACATAATTACAGAACTGCTGATCAATGCTCTCTGGCGGCATTGAAGTACAAAATCATCATAAATAATTGCATACGACATTTGAATTTTAATTAGCAATATATGAAAGCACTTTATTGGGCTGTTTTTTTTTCATGCCATTCCTTTCACAAATAATAATAATAATAATAATAATAATAATAATAATAATAATAATAATAATATAAATAATAATATAATAATAATAATAATAATAATAATAATAATAATATTATTATTATTATTATTGTTATTATTATCATAAAAAGAAAGAGAAGAAGACGGGTGTAGTTTTCTAAGACCTCAAACCTCCGCCAAGGCCATCGTCACAAAAGAAGTTATATCTCTGATCTATTATTAAATCTACTTGTTAATAGTCACGAGATTCACCTTTGATAAAATTTTCGTAATTATCAACGTACTAATTGTTTTGTAATGCAGCCAACAAGCAAATATCAAAAACAAACAAACAAACCAACCGACAAACTGCATCTAAAGCAGACCTCCCTTGAGACAGGTAATAGAGAGAGAGCGCGAGAGAGAGAGGAAGGGTGGGGTTGGTTGGGGGAGGATTAAGGGGTTATAGTAAATCTTGATAATTTATAAGCATTACCTGGTCTTCATGATAGAAAATGGCTTGGAATAACCTCTGTAATAACCGCTATTGTCCATCCAGTGGCCTTTCTCTCATTCTATAAACAAAGCGATGTAAAAATGAGAATAGTTTTTGTCATTAACAAGCGCATAATGTCGTTGAGTAATTTTACTTTTGCATAATGACTCACGTTTAGGTTCAAATTACTTCTTCTGAATATGATACCATACGATTTCTTAGAGACAGATAGAAAACGAGTTCTCTCTATCTCTGTATATATATATATATATATATATATATATATATATATATATATATATATATATATATACATTATATATATATATATATATTTATTTATATTTATATTTACATCTATACATTATATATATATATATATATATATATATATATATATATATATATATATATATATATATATATATATATATATATAGTGTATGTATGTAGCCTATGTTCAAATAAAGGTATAAGCCACGAAGGAAAGATAAACAACGGAGTAGAAAGATCTTGAAACTACTCCGGTGTTTCACTTTCCTTCGTGGCTTATACCTTTATTTATGCATTTATCACGTTCCAAACTTTCGTGATTCAGTTATACATGTAGCCTTTGTATGTATGTGTGCAACGTTTATCATTGACGCACGTTTGTCTCTTAAATACTTACAAATATGAAGACACAAATGTATTTTACTGTTAAAATTCATTCACATTGGAAATAATTTACACCCGAGCGGAATTATAATTGATAAGTGTATCTACCCTGGGCAGGATTCGAACCTGAGCTTCTGAGATAATGCCAATCGCTGCACCTAAACCAAAGACGCGTGATCGACTCCTGAACTGGCCGGATGCGATGATCTCCTTGGGTTATTCCCAAGTAATGAGGGAATCGATATCGAGTGAGAGATTGCAGATTGTACTGCATTTGGTGGATGCATGGAAGCCGTCAGTTCACCCAGGAATTTAGGTTTGGATGTCATAAGTGAAAGAGAAAGAAGGAAATGGGAATCCCAGGGCATTTGGACTAGCGAAGATATTATCAAAATCTCTGCCAAAGGTTTGGAAGAGAAAGTTGGTTTCCATGGTTACGAAGACTTAATTATGAATCCTTAATCACAAAGAAAGGGTAAAACCAATGTTGAGGTCTGCAAGATGATTTAAATGGAAAAAATAACATAACTATCTGATACATAGGCGCTAGATTAATTCACAGTTGAGATACCTCTAACCAGGAGGATTGGAGTTCTACAGGCTTATTAAAACGTAAGTTTTAGAAAGATAGATTAAATGATGATATAAAAATTGCTGTCGGTTTGTAAGAGAAGAACTGTTGGAATGAATAGGCAAAATTTTCAGGAACTGAGAGTGTGCCGGATAGAGGTGAGTGGCTCACCAGTGTGTGAGGGTTGGAGAGCATCATGTTTATTTGGTAAAAGTAGTCTGTGTTGGAAGTTTCCCGCATCTGAGGTTCATCCCCCATCCAGAAGTTAAAGGGTGGGCATTTCAATGATGTGATTTGGTATAAGCTGGGAAAAGGTTTTATTTATTGATAATAATATATCTATGATTATATATATATATATATATATATATATATATATATATATATATAATGTGTGTGTGTTATTTATATATGTTTATAGCTGATAGCTGCTGCATTGGTAGTTAACATTCGTACTAGTCTATCCCTACGCCCATAATAACAATGATAATAATGATACTAATAATATCAATAATAATAATTCATCCCAATATACATTTTCATCATATGTGTCATAACAGAAGTAAAAGCAATAAATTATGATTACAGCAATATAAACGAGAAAATGCAATTTGTGACTGCAAAACATCCTCTAAGGCAACTGCAGTTTCAAAATCAAAGTTTCATTATTTCAACACAGTTGTCATCTACATATTAATTAACACCTTTTAATTTGCTTCAGGTGTCTGGTATGATTACAGTAGCGACGACGTGATATTTTCAGCAATAGGAGAAAGGTAACGAAAAATATCTTTTTGAAAGATTATATAGCTGACTTTGATGATTGTGAACAAAGGTTCCAAATGGGGAACACCCACGAAACCTTCACAATCTTTGTATTATCACAAGTTTTCATCAAAATTCGTTCATCATCGTTTACGTAATCCTGGTCAAGTATTAACAGGCGGACGGAACCCAAAGCATAATTTAGCTGCGGTAATAATGTTAAATGCTAACGGAGCCTGGTCACTTATAATGGAACCCAAAACACATAGCATTCTCTGAGGTCATAATAGAGATTTAGTAATCAGGGGGAAAGACAGAAATTATGCACGGTGCGAAACCAAAGTAAATTGAAAGAGATACAGTGCTGATGATGAACAGCCTTTATCACAAACGCTCTGCGGTAAATCTCTTTTAATGACTCATTTTATGTCCCTTAATGGTCTTCTAATGGCAGGGTAATATATTGCTACCTGTGGAGCCCATTAAGAACCATTCACAGTCAGCGCTGATGATATTGTTTTATTAAACTTATGACGTGAATATTTTCATGTACTTTTGCGCGGAATGGAAACGAACTTTTTGATTACGATAACCGCAATGCTTTCTAAGTCTTCAATCTCTTAACAGTTTTAGTTATGCAAGTCACTTACACAAAGCCTGAGATGCAAATTATAGACAATGAAGTCATTCTGGCATCTGTACCAGAGTATCAGAACGAGGTTACGTTACCTAAATGGTACTCTGGATGCAGACGCGATGGATGATGCTGCGGACGTCAGAATTACTTCAAATTCTTCCATCTGGAACTTAGGCTTTGTAGTGACTAACGTATCCGAAAGTGTGACGAATTCGAGAAGTTAAAAGGGCATTGTGGGTGTCGTAATGACATTCGTATCAAATAAAAATTGACCAGGAGATTTCATAAACATATCACGTTTTTTACTTTTGCATGAACTAAATAGATACAAATATGTAATGGCAATTTAGGTTAGTTCCCATTGGGGAAAAGAAGGAAAATGGAGTGTCATGATTAATGTGATTGCACAGTATGCATCAAATAAGGTCGTATCTCAGGAACGGAATATCAGGAACAATTTTCCGAGAACCGTAACACACGTGCTCTTGGAAAATCATCTGTATATTACAACAGAACCTCACAAAATTAAGAGCACTGGAATCTTGGGAAGCAACGTTCGAGCCAAAGAGATGTTATCCGCAGATCAGGAACCTTTGGGTCACCTCTCGTCACTCTGCAGTTACTCGATATATATATCATATTATATATATATATATATATATATATATATATATAGTATATATATATATATAATATATATATATATATATATATATATATATTGCCGAGCATATTTTACCGTTCGGCACTGGTTAATCAAAAATAAAACAAGTGACAACTCTTACTTTAGTTGCTGATTATCTCTCTGCGAACTATATCAAATGCAAAACTATACTTTTTATTCCCCAAACTAACTGAACGTGATATGGAACAAAGTAGTTAAGTGACGTTACATTAAGAACTAAGTCTGACCCACAAAGACTGGTAAATTGTTATTCTATTCTCCTGAATTAGACTAAGTAATCACTCCCAAAACTCACCAATTATTAGTTTCTACATTTAAATACTCAAGTCTTTTAGAGAATCCCATTCTCTTGTATAATGCCATGAACCCATCTGAAACAAAGACATATCTATTATATTCCCAACACATAATTAAATGTTAAATTAAATGTATAACACATTACACTTCTCGCTTTTTAAAAGGCAACTGTTTTCCTTAAGTCCTTTTAAATGTGCCATAACTTTTACAACGGGCTTTCTTGACCCCGAGTCCTCCAAACCTTCCTTATCGCTTATCTCAGGCGAGTGTCACCTTCCTCTCCAAACTCGGGCGGTTTGACCCATCATTACACGCAGAAACACATGCACATATCCGGACACACCTTAAAATCACATACCAAACGCGAGCTTCATCGGCCTCATATTGCATGATCATCGATTCAAAACAGTTCTTTCATTTCAGCAACTTCCGAGGAAGACTTGTTGCTAGGCCCTCTCTTGTCTCTAAGCAAAGTAAGCTGAAGTTCAGCAATTCACCAACACATTTGCTTTCTCCTTTTATATATATATATATATATATATATATATATATATATATATATATATATATATATATATATAAAACAAAACTTCTGCATAAAACGTAGCCTTTTTATTACTATATAGAAACGAATACACCCACATATATGAAAATATATTAATTCCGAGGTAGAGTGAATTAGAATTAAAGGACATTTGTAGCTCGATGTATGTATTTGGATCACGGTAATGTGATATGACTTATATAAAGGCTTCGTGCTGTCATAAGCACTACAACACTACCGAGGTTGAGGTGGGTTAATGCTGGCTACAAATCAGCGAATACCTGAGCGCGAAAGGCATTTGAGGTGAGAGACAGCATTAACTTATAGCCTCTTGCGGTGGTGGAGTGGGTAAAAAAGCTTCACTGACGTTCCTGGATTTGTATAGGGTGCCTGGGTTCGCGCCTGGGCTCCGACAATTCTATTAGCGCCTAATAAAAGTCCCCTTTGGTTAAGCATATATGAAATATATTAATTCCGTGGTAGAGTGAATAAGATATTAAAGGACATTTGTAGCTCGATGTACATAATATATATATATATATATAATATATATATATATATATATATATATAGAATTTCGCATGAATTAGATATTATATATATATATATATATATATATAATATATATATATATATATATATATATATATAATGTACATCGAGCTACAAATGTCCTTTAATATCTTATTCACTCTACCACGGAATTAATATATTTTCATATATGCTTAACCAAAGGGGACTTTTATTAGGCGCTAATAGAATTGTCGGAGCCCAGGCGCGAACCCAGGCCACCATACAAATCCAGGAACGTCAGTGAAGCTTTTACCCATCCACCACCGCAAGAGGCTATAAGTTAATGCTGTCTCTCACCCTCAAATGCCTTTCGCGCTCAGGTATTCGCTGATTTGTAGCCAGCATTAACCCACCTCAACCTCGGTAGTGTTGTAGTGCTTATGACACACGAAGCCTTTATATAAGTCATATCACATTACGTGATCCAAATACATACATCGAGCTACAAATGTCCTTTAATTTCTAATTCACTCTACCTCGGAATTAATATATTTTCATATATGTGGGTGTATTCGTTCTATATAGTAATAAAAGGCTACGTTTTATGCAGAAGTGTTTTATATATATATATATATATATATATATATATATATATATATATATCATGAAACTCCTCAACTGTAAATCCTTTCATTCACGAAAAGATACAAAGGCAGACTTACAAAATGAAATAATAAGGTCATAGTATTTGAAGACTGGTAAACTGAAGTTCTTTTTCTAATGGTTTTCTTTCTTTTATTCTGTACTTCCGTTTTATTTTTGTTTAACCCTGTAACTTTGCATGCCATAATAATCATATAGATTTTGTATATGCTGTGTTTGTGATCACGTATCCGAAGAACTTATAATCTCTGAAACATGACTTCACTCTCATTGCATAATGTAATTTTTGCGCCCCCCCCCATTTTCTCTCTCTCTCTTCTCTCTCTCTCTCGCTCTCTCTCTCTCTCTCAGTTTTTGTAATCGTTAATGAGCACCAAATTCCGTGTCTTCTTAGAGCCTAACGATTCTAATGACAGAGGCTTCAGAAGGAGCCTTTCAGTCAAAGAAGTGACTGAGGCCTCCTGAGAACAGAAACGATGAGGAAACTGAGGTCCTCGTTTGGCGTTGTTGCTTCTTTCTCACTCCAGGCTTCTTCCAGAAGCTCTGTTCATCATCATGCTGGATGATCCTCCTCAAAGCAGATCCTAAGTTTTGTCGGCGGATTTTTTGCGAATAGAATGACTCCGTCGTAAGATCTAACAGAGCGTCTGACTCAACCAGCTCTCCATGAATATTGGTCCTGTTTCTGTGGTGTGTGTTTTCTCGATACCCACTTTGACCGGGACCCCCGTCGGGGGTTAGTGCCGTCAGTGCACCTCATGCGGTGCAATGTAAGATTACCTGAGGGTCTTTGCAGCGTCCCTTCGGCCCCTGGCTGCAACTGCTTTCATTCCGTGTACTGTACCTCCGTTCATATTCTCTTTCTTCCACTTTACCTTCCACCCTCTCCTGACAATTGATTGATAGTGCAACTGCTTTGAGATTTTCCTCCTGTTACACCTTTCAAACCTTTTCACTGTCAATTCCCGTTGTAGCGCTGAATGGCCTTAGTTAGCCTAGTGCTGGACGTGTAATCAGTCAATCACTTCGATGGGGACATTCGTAATCGTCTCGGAAGTATCTAAGATATGCTTCTTTGTGGGCTTATGAACAAAAATGACACGTTTATAACTTCCTGTTTGCAGTTTTTATGCCCATTAGAGATTGGTTATAATTACGATGTCTGATTTGGGCATTAGCTCGACATTAGTTGGCGTAGATGAGTGGACTCAAGTGGTCCTTTGTTTCAAATTGGGGGCAGCTATGGAGAACAGTGTTGATTAGTTCGCGGGAGAAAAACATAGGTATTTTATTATTATTATTATTATTATTATTATTATTATTATTATTATTATTCACAATGAACAAACATCCATAGAACAACCCTAAATTGATATTCAAATGTTCTTGACGGAGGAAAGAGGGACAAAGCAGTCATTTTTTTCTAGAGACTCTCGGGCAATCGTCCCAACAATTTTTTGGATCGCTCTTGTAGCAAGAGCACGTGCTGGCATAAGGCTGGCTTAATCTTCAACAACATTTTCGGCCCACGTGCTATTCAGAAAGGAAGGCAAAAGGTTTAGCCGGAGAGTTTATAAATAGGCATAACGATATTAATGCAAAGGAGCTTCATAATTGGTTTCGTTTGATAAGAAAAATTAATACACTCTTATTACTTGGGGCCGCGCGATCTTTATAAACTGATTGTGCAAACTGCTGTAGTAGCATTACATAATGATTTGGTTAATGGAAATATTCAGAGTTCTACAAGTTTCGAACAGACTTAACGTCGACAGGAAGGTCGTGACGATGTTTCCGAGTTTTATCGTTTTTTTTTCTTTTTAAGAGAAATGTTTCATCTAGAAACTGTTTTATGATACGTCACGGATGGCAGATTGCAGCTGTGCAAAAGTTTAGGCCACGACTCGGTTGTTACATATCCGTTTTGGTTACAATTTGAAATTTCAGAAATTTAGTTTTTACCAAAATGTTTTATCCTGCCTTTTTTCAAAACTCTACAGAGATTCTTATCAGTATTATAGTTGTCTTCTAAATTTGGTGAATTCGATTGCATCTGTATTATGAAGTTATGAGAACTCTGTTTAAATGGAAAACAAATATAAGCAGAAACCTGTAATTTTTATAGTACTTAATAATTAAATGTTGGTGTATTGGTATCAAGGGTGTAGGTGAGTTTCGGTTACGTAAACGTAATGATTATAACCTTATACAAATGATTAATAATGATGTATAACTAACATTGAGAGGGATTGAAAATTTCAGTGGCATGCCGAGAATTTCTTGGTAACATCGTACTTTCTCTTATTTGTATTGCAGATCTCTTTCAATCTTTCATCAGAAATATATGTTCATAACTGTTTTGCCCTTTGGACTCTATGAAGGGTGCCTGAATGAATGCCAGTTCTTTCCGAATAACTCACTATTTCTTTTCCTTCCTCGGCGCGATAGAAGCTTCTGATTCAAAGGGTCTGACGCTTCTTGGAATATTCTGGCCTTAATCAGTCTGCGAGGATGTTCTCTAATTAATAAGCCCCGCCGAGAGAGAGAGAGAGAGAGAGAGAGAGAGAGAGAGATCTTACAGACTTTAGAACCAAGATGTGTTTCCTATTGGAATCAGAGAGAGAGAGAGAGAGAGAGAGAGAGAGGAGAGAGAGAGAGGAGAGAGAGAGAGAGAGTAGATTACAAGGAGTTACAATGAGTTATAAGGATTAGGATGTCTCAAAGACTTGTTAGTCCATCCGAGGAGACATCGTTTGCTCACTGATCTCTAGGAGCAGGTTTTACTGTTCATTCACAGTGTCCTAATGATTTTGTCTAGCTTTCTTTTGAACTCCTCCACACTGTTGCTGTTTACAACTTCTGATGGCAGTTTAATCTGTGTCACATATCTCGTATGTAAAGAAGTTCCCACAATGGGATGTGTTGGATCTCTTCAGCTCTAGTTTCCATCCATTATTTTTGTCTGGATTTTTGTTTAACGTAAATAGGTAACTGTCTACTTTTGTTATGCATCTCAGTATTTTGAATGCCTCTATTGGTTGTCCTCGTAATCGTCGTGTTTCTAAGCCATAAATGTTCAGTCTCTTTAGTCGTCTTTAGTAACCTATTGACCTCATGAATGGAATTAACTTTGTGGCTCTTGGCTGTACCCTTTCTCATCTATTTATGTCCTTTCTTTGTGTTAGTGACCAAAACTGTACTGCATATTCAAGATGAGGTCTAACTATTGATGTGTAGATCCGCATCACCGTTTCCTTGTTTCTGTATTTGAACTGCTACATTATGTATCCCACTAGTTTGAGAGAGAGAGAGAGAGAGAGAGAGAGAGAGAGAGAGAGAGAGACAGACAGACAGACAGACAGACAGACAGACAGACAGACAGACAGAGAGAGAGGTTAAAACCAAGATGTTTCGGATCATAAGAGAGAGAGAGAGAGAGAGAGACTTAAAAACCAGCGAATGCTTCTTAGAATGTATAATAGGTTTATGAGAAAGAGAGAGAGAGAGATAGAGAGAGAATGTACAATTAGAATAAGAGTGGTTCAATAAACAAATCTCTCAAATTCCTTAGATGCGAGACAATTGACTTAGTAAGTTCAGAAGTAAGATAGACGCTTTGTAAAATCTTCTCATGAATGAAGAATTTCTCCGCACAATGAGAATTCCTAATGATGGTCGTGAGTTATTTCTGGAAATTCTCTAAGACACAAATTGAAAACTTTCAGGGCTTAATTAATCTTCGCGTCTCAATTATGCGCTCGTCTTTAACGTCTTCGGATCTCTCTCTCTCTCTCTCTCTCTCTCTCTCTCTCTCTCTCTCTCTCTCTCTCTCTCTCTCTCTAGTTCTGTATCTGTGCGTAATAATTTTTTTTATTGAAGATGTAATTAGACTATATTAGGGTCCATTCAAAAAGCAATTTTCATTAAAGTTTCTGATTTCAGCATAGTTAATGAAAATAGGTAATTTTATCACTCGCTTAATAACGCCTTGATATTATTGTGCATGGATTTTATTTTATTCCAAATTATGTTGCATACGAATAATTTATATATATATATATATATATATATATATATATATATATATATATATATATATATGGTGTGTGTGTTAGCAAAGAAGAGTAGAATGGAAAAAATGCGGTAAGACCTGCCTATGAAGTCAATGTTGGATTACACCAAGGATCAGCTTTAAGTCCATTCCTCTTTGCTGTCGTAATTTATGCTGAGTGAGCAGCTGAGAGAAAATTTGCTTTGGGATCTGCTGTTTGCAGATAAACCGGTTGTAACAACAGAAAGAGAAGGAGAACTGCAAGGGAGGTAGAGGCCGTTGGCATGAGGGCTTGGGAAGAGGAGGACTTGAAGTCTATACTGCTAAAACAGAAGTAGTGTTAAGCATCAGAGACGAAAGAGAAGAGCCACATGTAAGGTTAGGAAAGGCTGGATTAGATTAGGTGAAGAGGGTGGATGCGAGCACTCCAGCTCACCATTAAAGCAGCCTGGGCTACGTGGAAATAGGTTTCAGGGGTAATTCTTGATGAGCAGATTCCTTTGAGACTGAGGATGAAGGTCTACAAAACATTCATTAGACCAGTGCTGCTGTAAGGTGCAGGAACCCTGGCTATGCAAAGAACGAAGGAGGGAATTCTGGAAAAGACAGAGGTGAGAATGTGGAGATGAATCTTGGGAGTGTCATCCCTGGAAAGCATTGAAAGTGATCAAATGAAAAAAATGGCGATTGTTCGTAAAATAACGAGTGAAGCCATGGGAAGTATGACGAGGTGGTTTGGTCACGTGGTCCTTAAGAAAGCTTATGACAGGGCCTACATCATCCCAGATTTTCAGCACTCTTGAGGCCAAGTATATAAGGCCAGAATAATGTACTTCTCAGTAGACCAGCTTTTCATTTGTCATTATTGTGCTCTCATTGTTTTGGTATTTCCCGAAAATTTGCAGAGAAGGATGAACTTACACGTGTGTATTTGTGTTTTACAAATCAATTTCATTAAGTAAAATCACATCCAATAACGAATAAAAAATCCCAAATGCTTTTTAAACGCAAATCAAAGTGTACTGTATCAAGATGAGGTCCCCTATTAGAAGAGAGAAGCAAATCTATTTCTCTTTTAAAAGCACTAATCTGTCTAACGAAGGCAATTGCCTGAAGGTGGTTCATAAATGTGGAAAGGAGCTGAAGTGAATGAAAGTCATGGTGTGGACCCCTGGACTCTATTAACTTAAAGAAAGATAATACTTTTACATAAAAACCATAATGTATTATAGTTTTGTAACATATGATATCTCTCCTTTTAAAACAAATAATTCTGACTCACTTTGCCTACTATATACGTTTGAGGGGGTTGAAAACAATGTCATTCATTTCGAAAAATGTAATAATAATGAGAATTCAATTTAAATCAATTTTCTGGCTATAAAATGTAATCGATGTCAATCCCCAAAAACAAAAGAGTCAAACGAGATTTCTGGGTCCCGTGAGGCCTATTAGCTTTTAACCAGCAAAATGTTGTTGGGGCATTAAACCTCCATTCGGAAGCCCATTTGCTATTTCCATTTAATAAAGGGAACATTTATGTTATTTATACTTTAATGGAATTCGGCGTAATTGGTTGTTATCTGGACCTCAACGTTGTAGAGATCAAACGGAGAGAATATCGGATTCGATTCGGTTTTTGATGGTTCGTTTCCCTTCGCTCGAGTCATTTCGAACTTTCAGACCATTAAATGGAATGTTTATTATTATTATTATTATTATTATTATTATTATTATTATTATTATTATTATTATTATTATTATTATTTTGTTAAAAAGAATGGCTGTGTTTAACGAATTAATTTTATATGATAACTTTTCTATTCTTCTTATTTGATAGAAAGGATGCGGGAATGTTTTATTTTTATTTTATAAAACCAGGGAGTCTGGTGACTGGAATATGAGAGTCCGTGTTCGTGCAGGGTTCGTCAACTGGTATACTGGTATATTGTATACCGGCATACAAGAAGGCTGGATGTCTTCCGTGGAGTTGTCGTGCTCGGTGGTGTCATTGTTGGTGGCAGGTCTTCTCATACTCGTAGGGAGGAGAAATTCTTCCTGCGTCGTATTTAGTGTAGGTTTTACTTGCTGGATGAGATCGCCTCCAGCAGGCGTAACCGACGGGCATCAGGGGCCTTCCGATGATCTTCGTGTTTTGGATGATCACCGGGATGTGATCATCCAAAACACGAAGATCATCGGGAAGGCCCCTGATGCCCGTTGGTTACGCCTGCTGGAGGCGATCTCATCCAGCAAGTAAAACCTACACTAAATACGACGCAGGAAGAATTACTCCTCCCTACGAGTATGAGAAGACCTGCCACCAACAATGACACCACCGAGCACGACAACTCCACGGAAGGCAACGCCCCCGAACGAGATACTCCTGCAGCTAACCATAATCAAGTTAGCCGTGACGTCCCGCAGCGTAGCGAAACGCCCAGCAACGTAACCGCGCCGCTAAGGAGGTCAAGGCGGCTGCAGGACTTACAGCATCGCAACCATCAACGTGTGGAAAGTGGCTTGAGACCCGGTTCAAGCCACCAATGAAAACGAAGACCTACCGCCACCAGCCAATACTAGATCAGCATGGGGCAGACCCACTGCTGTCAACTCCAAATATAAACGAGATGAAGGTGATGGGGCGGAATGTGTATGGATGGTTGATAGACTCTTAATGAGCCTCCTGTGGAGGTACATGGAGAGGCTGATGATGTGTTAGTTTTCTCTCTATGGGCTCATTTTTCATTGAGTATATGCAGAAAGTATATGGTAGTGCCTTGCCTTGTTTTTATATATATATATATATATATATATATATATATATATATATATATATATATATATATATATATATATATATATACACACACACACACACACATATATATATATATAGATATATATGTGTGTGTGTGTGTGTGTGTGTGTGTGTGTGTGTGTGTGTAAATAAATTCTTCTGCTAAACAGGAGACGCCTCAAGTATAAAAGGGCCCATTAAAACACGAACCATACCATGGATTGGGACTCCTCCCGAATTTTATGCAAGAGCAGCTGTCGATTCAAATGTCAAATGGTGGCATTTCCACTAATAAAACACCAAGATAATAGGATCAACCTTTCCAGTGGATATTGGGGCTCGGATCAAATAGATAACATCTTCTTCCAAGGCAACGAAACGAAAGGCAGATGAAGACCAATTGAACAGAACCCAAGATGGCTCAGCGACGTCCACAGCCATCACCTAAGGAAATATCTCCTGCTATATGTTTCACTGATGAAACTCTTTCTGTCATTTGTTGCTTGGTAAGGGTGGAAATAAGTTCACCGAAATATAGTCCTTAGCTTTTAAACAGTGTTTTTAAGGCCATTTTTATGCTTTATATATATATATATATATATATATATATATATATATATATATATATATATATATATATGTGTGTGTGTGTGTGTGTGTGTGTGTATTACACTAACTACTGTTTTCCTGACAGAGTATCCCATTAGGTCACAGTGCATTTAATCGGGTGCTCCTACTAATTGCAAACGATGGGAGCTAACGACTGTGTTATTATATGTAGCGAAAGATAAACCAGAAAATTTTTCGACTTTTATTCATGAAGAGTCCTGCATTCAATTCCTCTCTCCGTTAAAAAGAACCACACTGGAAACAAGTCCAAATTGTCAAGCGAATAATTAAGCATTATCCTGTACGCAAATTATCCGTTGCATGTTAAGTTTTGGTTCCATGTTATTGGAAAGCGTATCGATATCCCTGTAGAATTTTCTGTTCTATCAATTGCTCACAATTGTAGAAAGGGTCGCTGGCAAATAGTAACTTAGGCTGCGTCCTCAATAAACCATGACATATCATAAAATCACCTCATACTTATCTCATTCATATCACAAACAAGTAGAAAACAAGTCAACGACCACCGAAAGTATATTCATGACGTTTTTCTGCTGTGTGAAGACGCCCTCACAAGCAAAGGATTCGCGAGAGATTTCCTTAAGATTTCGAACTGGAAAACGACACCAATCGATCATCACTATTCTATTTAATTCCGTATTTGCGAGACATTATTTTCTCCCCTGGTAACCACTATTCCTTATTGTTTTCACGTTTATGCAGCGATTCAACAACATCTGATGATTTTGGTAAGTTTTTTTACTTATCAAGCGCAAGAGAGTGAGATTTCCCTAAATACTTTATATGCGATAAAGACACTGAAAATCAGGTTGAAAATGACGATTCTTGAAAAATTATACGCAACATTGAAATCTTTTATGGCACAGGT
>NC_087214.1:49585742-49588242 GCF_015104395.2 Macrobrachium nipponense
GGTGGAGCTGACATTTCCCTCGATGATATTTCTAGACGTCAGGCAGGGTTTCTGGTGGTACCATTGTTTTACCAACGTCCCTGTCGATGAGACCAAAACAGATGACCTTAGACGGGGTGTACAGAGACTTCGACACCCACCCTTGAACATCCCGGAGCAAATCCCTATTAGGAATTTGCACCAAGAAGGCCCCCTTCTCCAACCACTGAGGCCACATGTATACCCAGGTACATGGGGTGGTGATGTGTTCTCCCCTGAGCGTCCTCTTCGCCAATTTCTACATGGTCACCTTGGAGCAGAGTGTCTCCCAGAATTTTAACAAGCCCAGGATGTACATGTGCTACATGGATGATACCTTCATCAGCGCCGACTCTGTGGAAGAAATCGAGCACTTGAGACACGATTTTCACACCCACAGCTGCCTAAAGTTCACAAATGAGCACTGCCAAGACTGCCGCCTCCCCTTCCTTGACATCCTTTTTGAACAGAAAGGAACCCATTTAGTACGACTGTGTATACAAACCTACAAACCTGGGTATGTGTATGAATGGAGAGAGCGAGTGTCCTGAGAATTATAAGCACTCCACCATCAGCATCTACTATGTCAGGAGGGCCTTCTCCGACTGCTCCTCATGGAATGATACACACAGGGAGCTAGAACGCATTACCCACGTCCCCGCCAACAACTGAAACTCCTGTCGAGGAATCTGTAAAGAAGAATGTTTAGGAATGGTACAACCTAAAACCCCGCCCTGACATCCTATGAGCCCATCAAGATCTACAAAGGCCACTTCCACCGATGATACAAGGAAGATGAACAAGCCCTCAAGATATCATCGAGGGAAATGTCAGCCCCATCAATTCCGACAAGAAAATTAACCTTATCTTCTACAAAACCAAGAAGACCAGAGGCTTGGTGATGAAGAATAATCCAGTAGCACCCTTGCAGGATCCCGTGAAGAAGATAAATGTGGTCTACCACCACACATGCCCTGTTCGATGATTCCTTGGCAAATACGTTGGAATAACCACCATGCACTTCTCCAAAAGGACTTCCTGTCAGGCTCAAGGAGGAGCTATTCATAATCATGCCAGGACTGCCCACAACAAAACAATTTAAAAGGAACAATATTATTCCTAATATCAAAATTATTGACTAGACAACCTACCACCACCACTTACACCTCCTGGAAGCACTATATCGGAAAGGAGAAGCCGAACTTGAGCATCACACAAGGAACTTTTCTCCTCCCCACTGCTTTCTAGAAAATAGCTGTGAATAATCCCACGAACATGCCCGCCAATGAAGAACATCTGCAAGATGGCAGGAATTCCAGCGCCCAACCCCATGAACACCTGAACGTTCACACTCAAGAAGAACTGCAACCATCTATTTGGGATCCTAGACTTTGCCCGAGACTAGCTCAGCCAATGAGAAATCAACACCTGAGCTGAGCCACTATACAAACCACCACCAAGACACTGCTTCTCCAGTTCCTCTGCTAACTTGTCTAGATGATAACCTGTAAAGAGGTCGAAACATGTCAACGAAAAAAAAGCATAATACTAGCAGAACTAGAAAAATACCAGCCTGGATACCCTATGTAGAACCCTGCCCGGCCACTTCCAGTTATACCAGCATACCAGGAGACGAACCCTGCTTGAATAAGACTAATCATCCAGCCTTCCTGTATACCAGTATACAATATATCAATATACCAGTTGACAAACCCTGCACGAACACGGATTCCCATATGCCAGCCAGCAGAATCCCTGGTTCTTTTAAATAAAAAATAAAACTTTCCTGCATCCTTTCTACCTAATACCAATATGAGTATTGGCCAGTTATTGAATAATATTGCTGAGCCAGAAAAGCAACAAATAAAAATAGAATAGTTATATAAAATTAATTAGCTAAACACAGCCATTCTTTTTAATGGAATATGTTTAAAAGAGGGTCTTCTTCCGAGATATTATTATTATTATTATTATTATTATATTATTATTATTATTATTATTATTATTATTATTATTACCGATACGACAGTGAAAAAATGTGTATAATTCAAGTTGAAGCCAGTGGGAGAAATTGAAGCTTCTGAAAGAACACCAGAAAGTCTTAATTCCAGAAAATGATATGGTTTGTTTGAGATGAAGGTGGTGGGGCAGAATGTGGAGGGCACATGAAGAGGCTGATGATATGTAAGTTTTCTCTATGGGCTCATTTTTCATTGAGCATATGCAGAAAGTGTATGGCAGTGCCTTGCCTTGTTTTATATATATATATATATATATATATATATATATATATATATATATATATATATATATATATATATAATATATATATATATATATATATATATATTATATATATATAATATATCATATATATATATATATATATATATATATATATATATATATATATATATATACTATACATATACATACATATATATATATATATATATATATATATATATATATATATATATAT
>NC_087214.1:49590742-49605274 GCF_015104395.2 Macrobrachium nipponense
GGGGAGAGAAGGCAGAAGCCGGGAATGGCTCTGCCAACGTTTTTCTGTTTAGTGAAGTGAAACTGGCTGAAAATGGGTAAGAATTACTGTGCTTTAGCCAAAGGTGTGGCTTGACTGTATTTTTGATATTTTGTAAAGATGTTCTATTTCATTTAATCTTTTGACTTTGTATTTACAATTGTGTATGCTTACAAGTTTTGCTCTCCTGTTCTTCTAACAGGTGGTTCTAGGAGAGGGAACTATTTGTAGGGGGAACTATATTCTGGAAGAGAAAGTGTGTTGACTAATTACTGTATAGACTATTAATTACTAAGGGTTATCTGAGTTAATTGAACTTTAAGTTATCATTCCATTTAATCATCCTATTAAGAACCTGAGTTATTCAGTTAATAATTTGCTTTTAAATAAATGCATATTTTTGTAAGTTCATGACTCTGATTTGATGATCTCATGAGATGGAGGGGATATATATATATATATATACTATATATATATATATATATATATATATATATATATATATATATATATAGAGAGAGAGAGAGAGAGAGAGAGAGAGAGAGAGTTGTTGCCAGTCGAGAGAGAGAGAAAGTGTTACCAAACCCAGTTTGCCTGCTGCTATGGGCTTTCGCTACCAAAAGAATATCGGAGATACTAGGTGGCTCCGTTATTTTATATATATATATATATATATATATATATATATATATATATATATATAATATATATATATATATATATATACTATACATATACTATATGTACGAATAATGCATTGGACATATTCTCACAGAATATTAATATTAAGAGTTTAGTAATAATAATAAAAAAAAAAATCTGAAGATGTTCCCGGCTGCATATATGAAATTCCCTGTAAAAAAGTGAAGATAAATATATTACGGACAAACCGGAAAATCCCTTTCACAACGAATCAACCAGCACCAATATTCTGTGAGAACTGGGCAAATATCGAATGCATTATTCGTACATATGAGAGATTTAGATCTTCCTGTTAACTGGAGTCAAGCAAGATCTTTAATCTGATGTAATGACAGAGTTAAAAGGAATATCAGTTAATCTTGTTTCATCCAGTTAAATAATGGGAGTATTTTAAATTCACGTCTTGGTTTATTTAAACTCGATGCCTTCATAATGAAAAAAGTTGTGCATAAATATAAGAAATAATTATATTTCCACTTTAAACATATTTTTCGGACTTTTTATGCTACGTTTTTAATTTCTCTTATGGTTAGATCTATTTTTAAATTGTTACCGTGTGATATCCGATAATCCTGGGAATATCTCCTTGATTTTTTACCCATCTTGACAATTAACCATCTTGTACTCTTGATCCTTTTGTTTACCAGGTAGCTTTCTTTCCAACTGTATTTCATTCGTTCCTGACAATGTCTTAAAACGAAAGCGCTTGCATCTACTGAGATTTTTTAGCATTTATGTGTGTATATATATATATATATATATATATATATATATATAATATATATATATATATATATATATATTATACATATACATATATATATATATATATATATATATATATATATATATATATATATATATATTATATATAGTATATATATACATATACATACATATATATATATATATATATATATATATATATATATATATATATATATATATATATAATATATATACATGTATATATATATATATATATGTATATATATATATATATATATATATATATATATATATATATATATATATATATAATATATATATATATATATATATATATACACATATACATATACGTACATATTATATATCACACTAACTACTGTTTTCCTGGCAGAGTATCCCATTAGGTCACAGTGCATTTAATCGGGTGCTCCCACTAATTGCAAACGATGGGAGCTAACGAGCTGTGTTATTATATGTAGCGAAAGATAACCAGAAATTTTTCGACTTTTATTCATTAAGAGTCCTGCATTCAATTCCTCTCTCCGTTAAAAAGAACCACACTGGAAACAAGTCCAAATTGTCAAGCGAATAATTAAGCATTATCCTGTACACAAATTATCCGTTGCGTGTTATTTTTTGGTTCCATGTTATTGAAAAGCGTATCGATATCCCTGTAGATTTTTCTGTTCTATCAATTGCTCACAATTGTAGAAAGGGTCGCTGGCAAACAGTAACTTAGGCTGCGTCCTCAATAGACCATGACATATCATAAAAGCACGTCATCAACTTATCTCATTCATATCACAAACAAGTAGAAAACAAGTCAACGACCGAAAGTATATTCATGAAGTTTTTCTGCTGTGTGAAGACGCCCTCACAAGCAAAGGATTCGCGAGAGATTTCCTTAAGATTTCGAACTGGAAAACGACACCAATCGATCATCACTATTCTATTTAATTCCATATTTGCGACACATTACTCTGTTCCACAGTAACCACTATTCTTTGTTTTTGTTCACTTTTATGTAGCATTTCAACAACACCTGATGATTTTGTCAGTTTTTTGTACTTATCAAGCGCAAGAGAGTGAGAATTCCCTAAATACTTTATATGCAACAAAGATACTGAAATTCAGATGAAAATGACGATTCTGAAAATTACGCAACATTGAAATTTTATGGCACAGGTATTAATGTGAAACAATCTATCAAGAATATTAGGTATTAAACAAAGCAGTTTAGTTCGACGAAGAATGGCAGATATCTCTCTCTCTCTCTCTCTCTCTCTCTCTCTCTCTCTCTCTCTCTCTCCACAAGAGCAGTGGTACAAATGAGGAACCACAAATTTGATGCGGGAGAAAGAAAAACAACTTGATAGCATTACTTGAAAACCCAGTTTGCCAGTGGAATATACAGTAAACTGGTTGAAGAGAGAGAGAGAGAGTCAAATAGAAAATTCTTTATTTTTTTACGAAATACAAAAAGCATCATTTGTAATCTGACTGTCAGGAGCTTGAAGACAACAAGGTTTATTTTTTTTACATAAACGCAGCTCAACAATTGTATAGAGAGAGAGAGAGAGAGAGAGAGAGAGAGAGAAAGGGGTTGGGATAATGGATAATGGGTGGGGTTAGGGGTGATTGCCACTGCCCAGTCGAAGTACACCAGCACTTATCCGAAGTGCAACAAGATTGAAACCCGCTCTGGATCATTATTTCCAACCTCCCCCCCCCCTCCCACCTTTCTCCCACTCCACTTCGCGACGGACAGTGGAGTGGTAGATGGGGGGGGGGGCGGGGTTGCTCCAACTTCAAACTCTGGGCTGAATGGCTCCAGCAAACTTTGGCCATCCAATGTCGTACTTGGAGTGATCAAAGCAGAGTGGGGTGCCCCGTTCCTTTCTTAATGTATATTTTAGTCCGGCTGATAAGGGTTAAATAGAAAGTCTGTGAGCGAAGAAGCTGTTGGAGTGACCACTTCAGATCTGAAGTGAGAAATCTTGTGTTGGAATAATATATGTATATATATATATATATATATATATATATATATATATATATATATATATATATATATATATATATATATTAATATATATATATATATAATAGAATAACTTGATCACGAAGTATATAAAACGTGATGCTATGTATAAATAAAGGTTTTTTTGCCACGAAGGAAAAAAAATGAAAAACGAGTTGGCCGAGTACTTTCGGTCCTATTCGGACCCTGTACTGAGGCATACTGGTTTTACAAAGAACACTATAGTCAAAAGAAGGCTTAATATACAAACTGACACTACCAAATTAGCCATAAGGGCGATTTTCACTCTACAGAGAGGAGGAAGAGTCATAGGCTAGCCACACCTTGAAGGATACCCGCGGTAAACAAGTGATTCTTCCAGAAAAACAGTACATTTTGAAAACAACATGGGAGCATATACAATTTAATATCATGAATTTTTACACAAATTTTCCCAACAAAAAAATTATTATTAATGAAAAGACGAAAGAAAATATATATATATATATATATATATATATATATATATATATATATATATATATATATATATATATACGAGCAAGAGAAAGAGGAGAGAAAATATCGAACCAGAGAGAGAGAGAGAGAGAGAGAGAGAGAGAGAGAGAAATTAATAACTATATACATGTGGACTAATTTTATTAGTTGTTCATTTATTTTGAGGTCCTTCATAAACTCTTACAAATATATGGGTCCAAATGGTACATTCCCAGGACTAGATTTAGTTGGTTGTTTTTATTAGTGATTTGTATAATTGCCGATTCCAGTAAATTTCTTGAAACATAATCATTAGATCTAGCAATTACCCGAGGCATCAACCCAATTAATACAATGAGATTTTTCACTCAGATGGATAAACAGTGCATTTGAAGTTTGGGCTGTTCTAACTGAATACATATGCTGCTTGATCCGAACACATAAATTTTTTACTAGACTGACCTACGTAAAACGATGGGCAATCCTTACAAGGAATTTTGTAAATTATGTTTGTTATTTGTTACGGGACTATTCTTAAATTAGCATATCTTAAATAATGGTATTGTTATAAGAGAACACTACATTAACATTAAATGATTTAAATATTGATTTTATGGGTTTCAAATCCACGAAAATAAGGTAAGTAAGTACATTTTTAGGGATTTCTTTTTCATTAATAGCAACATTATAAAACTTTTTATGAGCTTTTTGATAACAAATAAATCAATTAAATGAGGTGGGTAGCAGAGATCGTTTCCTATATTTTTTTTTATGTATTCTATTTCTTGTCCAGGTATTGTCGACTCGTGATACGCAAAGTGCGTAGGAACATAGAAGAAAAAATTGAAATTTTAATATTAAGATGGTGTCCAGAATAAAAATGTACATATGTTAAATTATTTGTGGGTTTTCTATAAATACTGAATTTGCATTGGAAAGATTCTCTATGTATATACATCTAGGAAGGGATGACATTGTTTTATTTTTCAATTTCAACAGTGAATTTTATGGATGGCACTAAATTATTCAATTTAGACAGTAAATCATTTACATCGATACCACTAGGTAAGACTACTAAGATATCATCGACATATCGGTACCATTTTAAGGGGATAAGTGTGATATTCGGGAGGTGTTGTCTCTCAAAAAATTCCATATATAAGTTTTGAAAGGAGAGGTGATAAAGGGTTACCCATTGGCCATACCAAACTCGTTTTTTTCATTTTTTTCCTTCGTGGCAAAAAAACCTTTATATATATATATATATATATATATATATTATATATATATATATATATATATATATATATTCTTATATGCTGTTACTTTCGTAATGCTTATCATCCTCTTTAACTGTATGAAGAGTTGTGAAATTGTTTGCAATATTTTCAGCTTAAGTTAGTATGTTCTGATAATGTATGTTCAGATTTCGCATAACCTAATTTAAAAGTTAAAATATTCGTTAGAATGTGAGAAGAAAAAGAATTTGCATTGTCTTTTCGAAGCAGAAGGTATCTGTCACCAGTTGGGGCCGCGTTCGGTTCCAATTTTTTTTTTTTTTTCTTTAACATGCTATGTTCGTGTCTTGTTTCACACTTGTCTTTGCCGAGTAATCATATGGAAGGATTACACCATCTATCGCAAGCATAAAACGTTTTCACATACGTCTGAAACCTTTCATTTCATATAAGTAGTTAGAGAAGGTTTTGTATTTAAAAACTATCTAATAGTACTAATAAATTAACTCTTATATCTCTCGATTGTCAAAAGAGAATTGGTAGACTCGTAAATAGCTTAAATCTCGAAATGGAAAGTTTATGACGTCATTCAAGGAAATGAAACTTAATTTAATTCAAGAAAGTTCTATAAGGATATCTTTTAATTAAAAGACTTTTATCGTCTTAAATAGTGTAATAATAAATGTTATTTATGATTGTAATCTCACTTTCTTTCTACTTACTGTTTTGAAAGAGAATTTTTACGATACTATCTGAAACTTCGTGCCCAAAACGATTTGAGCCCGTCAGGGTCAGGGTCTTCATGTCTCGCCCCACACAAGAGAGAGAAAAAGTTCATTTCGGACTATGAACTCATGACGTACAGAGATCATCTCTCTCTCTCTCTCTCTCTCTCTCTCTCTCTGCTCTCTCGCGCGCGCGCGCGCGCGCGCGCCATATTTTTGATTTACAGTAACGTAAAGACCTTTTTTTAATACGTAATTGTTGGTCACTCATATAAATTTCAGATTTTGATATTTCTTGAAGAGTTATTTAAATATTATTAGTGTTTATTTGTGGAATCTGAACAGACGTTGTAAAAGTGTGTAACAGGCGCCTCGTGTGTAAGTGTTTATTGGTGATTTCGAAAAAGGCCTTCTAAAATTGGTTTGCGAAGGTAAGAGTTTTTACTAAGTTCAGTGCACTAAACTAAAACTTAAAAAGTACTTGAAATACGTATAGTACTTGAGTTATTCTAGGGGAATTTTTACCATTTTTCCACATTTTGGTGTTGGTGATTTGTTGTGCATTTATCCATTTTACTTATTGATGTGATTTTTGTGCATTTGTCCATTTTTTCTTATTGAAGTGTGTTTTTTTTCATCTGCATTCACAATTTGATTAACTTAATTGTTTTCATTAATCAATCGTTGCACATTTAATTGAATTTAAGACTTGTGAATTAATTTGCATTTACTTAGAATTCTTTTCAAGTTTTAGTGTTGTTTAGCACTTGTGAATTAATTTCCAAATTTTAGTTATTACTTAACAATTAAAATTTTATTGAATTTTCTTGATTTTAGTGATAAATTAATTTTGATTTAATTTTAATTAATTCAAGAATTAATTAAACTTTGTTGTTTGCAAGTAACAGTAAATTTCCCTGATATTGTGAATTTTTATAAGTTCTTTTTCGCCAGTATATTTAATTTTGTTTAAGTAGAAACATAGAGTGGTAATTGAGCTGTTTTTCTTCAATTTAATTGAAGTGAGTGAGAACCAGGGAAGTACTTAGACTTTTGAAATTAGGGAAATACTTAGACTTTTAAAGTTGTTGATGGAGTGATGCCCTTTAATTAATTTAATTACAAATAAGATTACCTCACATCTGTTTTAATGAACTTAGTCTGATTTTTTGCAGTACTGGTAAGTTGTTTACGGGATCACTGTTGCCTTTAGAGTATTCAGTCGTATTTTACCTGTGATGAAGGTTCAGGTGTCTGGCTGTGGTGAGGTAACATTTAATAATTGGTAAGTGTAGTAACCAGATACTTGGCACTTCGCCACACACAACACAGATCGGACACGCAAGGCACTTCTTATTCACATGATGAATCAGATAAAGGGCAGGAATAAAAACGTGATACTCATTTTGTTTTAATTCTACTTTTCATGACAACATCGAACATCTTCAGCGATTTTCTACAAAATTAAATATAATATGTTAGCATAAAATAAGAGCTGATTACAAGATTCGATAGTTGAAAAATCTAAAACAATTTATTGGTAAAATCACAACTCACACTTAAATCACACGCACACTTGACTAAAACTGAGAACAGAAGCACAAAAAATTATAAATAACGAAAAGAACTTTTGAATATCTCGGCCAGATTATGTGAATATAAAAAAGAATGCTATCACGTACAATAAAATACTACAGCCAACCAGCCTTTCAACATCAAATATAAAATCACACTAAAAGTAAGCAACATCAAGAGGCACAACGAATGACTAAAGTTTAGGCTAAAGAAAGCAGATGAATGGTTGTTCAGAGTCGGAACTCGTAATTTGGAGATTAACGTTTCCAAAATCAACAATTGAGTTCCTGTTTGACCAATAATTTTTAAATCTTCACTTTCGATGGTAGTATTGCATTTAATAATGTTCTTCCTTATGTAAAAAGTTTCTGTGAATTGTGATTTTACTATTAAATTGTTTTAGTTTTTACAGCCATTGAATCTTGTAATCAGTTCTCATTTTATATTGACACATTATACTTTATTTTGTAGAAAATCCCTGAAGATGTGGCGATTTTGTCATGAAACATAGGATTAACACAAAATGCATATCTCCGACATTTAACAAAGGACCCCACCGAGGACCTAAGGCCCATTATCTCTCAGATGAGATCCCCAACCTATAGGATAGCGAAAGTCCTGAATGATTTGCTGGCACTTACATATTCATTGAAAGCAGCGGTGGAGTTCGTTGACCTCCTGCATGAAAAATGACCAGAAGACAACATTGCCTCACTCGATGTTGAAAGTTTAAGAATGTTCCCGTCAAAGAAACGATCAACATCATCCTTGTTCGTGTATACAGGTCCGACAAAAACCAGCTACTCATTTCCGAAGATGTCCTCCGAGATATGCCGAAGGCCAGTACTACGGAGGCCCCTTTCTTCTCTCATCGGGGAGGATTATTTCGACAAGTAGGTGGAGTCGCCATGGGATCCCCACAAGGGTCCTTTTTGCAAATATGTACGGGGGTACCATCGAAGAAAGGACCTGCAGAGAACATCAAAAACACATTCGTCACAATACCAGAACCAGATGATGCCAGAAAACTAGCAGATGCTCTGAAAAGAAACACGGTGCTTGACTTCACCACAGAGCACAGCCAGCAGAAGACTTTGCCGTTTCTTGACGTCCTGGTAAAACAAGAACAGTTTAAAATGACTGTGAATACAAAAGCAACTAACGCTGGCCGTTGCTTGAACACACGAGGAGAATGCCCGGACGCATATAAAAAGTCCGTCGCGTGTATGTCAGTAAAGTCTTCACACACAGTACATCGTGGAGAGATACATAACGAACTTGACCGAATCCGCCAATTGCTGACAAGCAACGGCAATGCAGATAAAGTGAATGAAACTGCAATAAATAAAAGAAAATGGATGAATTTTACCAACCCAACACGGTGACGAAAAAGGAGGAACCTAATTATTTACCATCGTCTACATTATGGGTCTGCATACAAGGAGGAATGCCACACTCTACGTGAGATAGTAAGCAGAGGCGTAACCCAAGAGCCTCTTACCACAAAATAAACCTCAGAATTCATAGTAAGCCTAACCTTGTAGCAGCCCTAATAATAAAGAACAGCACCGCTCCGAAGGGACCGAACGTAGTTTACAAATTCATTTGTCCAGAGGAGATGTGTCATTCTCACGGCAAAAACTACAACGGGCACACTATAACGACCCTTCGGAGACGTCTCCTGGCTCATAGAAATCAAGGAGCTATTCATCAACATTATATATAGATGTTCTCGACTGGAAGCCATCTCTACAAGAACTGATACAAGGCACAGAGAGGATAGTTATGGTCGCCTCTTAATAACCGAAGTGGTAAGCATCGCTATAAAAAAATCGACCCTGAGTATTCAACAAGAGTCGGATCACATACGCCCCTCCACCATGAGAAGGTATGCGCGAAGCAACATGTTCCAGACAGCACCCCCAAAACCACCGTTGTGGCCCCACCCAACACGAACCTCCAGCTGATAATCAGCGTAGACCATTTGGACGCACACAGACACTGAAATTTAATATTATATTTAATATTTTTCATAAAGACATTTGTTTATTTGTACTTTTGCATATGCTATAAAATATTTCTATATTCATTTTTGCATTTCTGTATGTATTTTTGTATTTTTGCATTTGCAAACCAAAAGGTAACATTATGCTAAATTTTAAATACATATTTAAGGAAAGACTAGCACATGGTATATTATGTATCATGAGTATTTATTTAACCACGTATTTATACTTTCACTTTTGTGATCATTCATGTTTTAAAGTTCTTTGTACTCAAAACAACGCCCTGAAATGGTTAAGCTGTTAATTCCTTAACTAACCAGTAGCCATACCTCAGAAGAAGGTGGTCTGCAAATTGTACCCAGAAGTTGATGAACGAGAATGCATATATATATATATATATATATATATATATATATATATATATATATATATATATATATATATATATATATATATATATATATATATATATATATATATATATATATATAATATATATATATATACTTAAGATACTTGAAACCAGCTAAACCGCATCGGGGGAGATCCCAAAATCTTTTTAATGGGATTTATCATGCCGACATTTCAGGACCATGTGTCCCATTTTCGAAGCTACAAATTAAAAAGAAAACAGAATTAAAATTAGACTCAGATTGAAACATTATATAATGTTATTTTTTAACATAAGAAATACAAAGGGAGATAGATACAAGAGAAGGGAACAGTGATTACAAGGTAGTGCAAAAGCTGAGTGATTGTCAGAATCCGTTGTGGTTCCGACGGAAACTCGAGAGAGGCTCAGAGGACTTGACGTGGGCTGAGTATTTAATTGGGGAACCAGTTTGAAATACCAACGCTACCCAAACTACCTTTAAATGCTATATACTGAAAAGGCAAATGTATTTGAATAACTAAAAATTATGTTTACGCTCAATATTAATACACAATGAGTTTTTTAAAATATCGTAGATGAAACTCCATACAAATTATATTCGATTCCTGGTGTCATCCCAAAAGCTTCTTCGTGAAAGGCATAAAAAATGGTAACTTCCGAGTCGTTGATTCAGAGTGTGATAAATAACAATATAAAGTAATAAGCACCCAAAAACTAAGTAAACCAAAATATTTTGTGAAAATGAAAGAGGCAAGTTTAATTAATTAAATTCAGAACTAGATTTTAAAAAAACTCAAGTAATGAACAAAATGAACAGCATCTCCCACTAGTAAATTAGGAAATTAATAAACAAACGTTTAATTGAAAAAAAATTACCATATTGCTTTCCAGTTAATCTTCGCACGCAACTCGAAAACAATCGAACTTCTTGTTTCTTGTTGGACCCAGTTTTTATAATATTTTGATCTATATTTTGTAAGACGATTACAGTCAGGAGCTGGAAGCCTTTTTTATCCACTCAACTTTTAATGTTTAATTGATATGGCCTTGTGTTATTCATTAACACAAATGTATTTGATTTGTCTGATTCCGTGACGTATGTCATGTAAAAATACCTACCTCTTGAAAACATTTTTTTTATCATCAAAAATTGTAAGATAATCAGACTTTTACATCACATAGCGTATGGAATGGAAGAATTATGGAAATAAACAAAGGTTGGTCCATTCTCCTCTTTGGAGGTAATTATTGTGAATATTATTCCAAATTAAGGTATAAAATCCAGGTGCTGTTGGTGTTGTTTTTGATTAAGCTGACCTTGTATCAGCACGGGCTCTTGCTCACCGAGCAGCCCGTAAAATCCAGGTGCTGGTGACGCCAGTCACTCTGAAGTCGGGAATCTAAAGGGATAGTGGTGATACGTGTGTAATAACGGGAGTTATTTAGAGAAGGAAGTGAACAAGGGAATGTTAATGCAACATTTCACGTGAAAAAGTAATTGACAGTGTTATATATGTGGAGCGATAGAGGGCTTTCAGTATAAGTACACCTGGTGCTTACAGTGGGGATGCACATAAGTGGCACTGATTTTTAATGGGGAGTAAGACTATGTATGTATATATAGTATTAATTATATATATATATATATATTTGTATATATATATATATACATATATAGTATATATATATATATATATATATATATATATATATATATATATATATATATATATATATATATATATATGTGTGTGTGTGTGTGTGTGTGTGTGTGTGTGTGTCAGTGGTGTGTATATATATATATATATATATATATATATATATATATATATATATATATATATATATATATATATATATTATATATATATACTAGCTGACCAACCCGGCACTGACCGGGATAACTGAATGCCAACCAATAAAATTCTTTCTCTCTCTCTTTCTTCCAACCCCCACCTCTTTTGGTATCAGTGTTGTCTTACTCTACAGTATTCTTTCCCTGATAGTATGACCTATGTATATTATAAATCCGTAAAGTTTAATTAGTTACTAAGTCCACGGGCAGAACCAACCCCGTTTCAGGGAAGCCTTTCCCTTCCCACCCCCATCCCATTTGGTCCCCTCTGGTGCTAGTGATGTTTTAACCCCCACCCCAACCGGGCCCCCCAACCCCACCACACTACTGATTTCTAGATAGTAAGTCATATGTGTACTAAGTTTGGTTGAAATTCCTCAGTGTTTTTCAGAGTCATGCTGGAACACACACACAAACATACATACGTACATACATCCACCCATTTATTTATAGTACCTATATAACATATCGTGTATGTATATGTGTATGTATGCATATATGTTGTATATGTATGTATGTTTCGGACAAAAGTTGGTAAATTTAATTGACTATTGGATTCTTATTACTTTA
This sequence comes from Macrobrachium nipponense, assembly GCF_015104395.2. Lineage (NCBI taxonomy): Eukaryota > Metazoa > Arthropoda > Malacostraca > Decapoda > Palaemonidae > Macrobrachium > Macrobrachium nipponense. The sequence continues at coordinate 49,603,076 of NC_087214.1, forward strand.
CTGATATTCCTTGACTTTCTGTAGAGTCTCTTAAAGTCATTAATGTTATTTTACAGTTGACCTTTTTAGGTCATGTTTCAGTTAAATCTTTATTTTCACTACCTCCAATATACTAGTTTCGATGGCCATCTACTACTATGTTAAATTAGTTGCTAGAATGTGTTTTGTAGCTTATAACTTAATATAAAATTCATGGAATTTTTTTTATGAATTACATAATACAGTCATTACACGTGTCTTTCCATTTTAACATAACGGATAAAAAGAACAAATGCATAGCTTTAAAATCTGGACCTAGAACGTCACAAGTAACGTCAGATTTGATGGTAGATCATGAACCCATTATCTCAGTAGAACCATCATATTATGCAATGTCATTCAGACTGCTGTTTTCAAACTTGTAAATGGTTATCCGGTCGTCTTTCATCCGCCACAGCTATCTATTTAAGTGCAAAAATTGCTTTGGTTGAAAGAATCTTTTGGAAGGCTAGTGGTGGAAAAGTGGTAAACTCCGCTCATGCATGCTATAACTGCTCCTTCCTCCCTGGGATGTCCTTAACGAGGTTCTGCATCCTCAGAGCTGTTGGGTAAAGTGGACTCAGATGAAATATGTCATACCTCATGATGTCTAGGAAACGGTTTTAAGGATCATGCCATACTTTATAATAATGCTGAAGTTACTGAGTAAGGTACATCTTGTATGTTTGTTTGTATGGTGTTTTTACGTCGCATGGGACCAGTGGTTTTTCAGCAACGGGACCAACAGCTTTACGTGACTTCCGAACCACGTCGAGAGTAAATTTCTATCACCAGAAATACACATCTCTCACCCCTCAGTGGAATGCCCGAGAGTCGAGCTCGCGGCCACCGAGGTGGCAGTCCAAGACCAATCCGATCACGCTACTGAGGCGCTGGTACATATTGTAGGGCTGATAATAATGTGGTAGACGAAGGGATCGGGTCACGATTAAGGGAAGTGGCTTAAGTAGGACACAGAAAACGCTCTTGAGGTCGTATGGTCCAGAAAAGGTTGTCAGGCAAATTGATAGGTTTGAGGCTCAATGTTCTGTGACAGCGAGAGACTTAATAAATAGCTCATTGTCTGTGGGCGTAAGGAAGTAGTTACTTTTATATCTGAAATCATTTTTTTTCCATTTTGACCATGGGTTTATTCATGGTTTTACTTGAAATGATTTCCATGATACCCGTGTTTGTGATGTCATTATCGAATGCTATATGACAGTAGATATATTGATAACAAAAAGAATTTGTGGATAACGGAAAAATACAGCAAGACAATATACCATGGTTTAGCAAAGATACGACTGGTTTGACCTTAGAGAGCGGAGATGTCCATTAAGCAGCTGAAGTGAAACGGTGTCACTGGATGTGACAAGTTTCCTGTGTTATTTTTCATATGTAGTGTCAGGAATCGTATTTTTCATCAATCAAGATATGTTGGGGTGGAGGCAATATTGCTTAATTGCGATACTGCTGTTGCAAATGATTTTTTTTTCTTTTTTTTTTTTTTTTTTTTTTTTTTGTGGTTGGGGGGAGGGGAGCGAGTTATTTCAGCTTGGTCGCAGTTTGCTTATTAGACTGGAGGTAATTTTGATTTGTCTACCACTATGCGTTTATTTTTAGAATACTGGTTAAATTGTCGAATGTTTTAACATTTAGTGCATTATTTGAGATAATCAAGGCTTCCTTAACATATAATTTGCCTGTTTTCAGCTCTTCCAAAGATTGTGGTGTACTCTATTACTGTTGTCTCGTGGGCTTTGAAATTATACTGCGGCGCATTTTGTACATGTTTATGTTTGTGTACACAATTGTCTGAATACCTGCTAGTACTTTTCGAGTAATTCTTATCACTGTGAAAAAAAACTGTATTTTAATTTGCCCATGAATGTCAGGTAGACACAAAGTCGGTAGATGTTCCTTCCCGCTTCGTCCCTTAGAATCGGGATCCCTAAATTGGCCAAGTGAGCGACAAGGATTATGGAACGGAATAATGGCCGAGATGTCTCCTGGAACAGCCCCTGGAACCTCTCAGCTGTTTCATTACACACCCACACAGAGAGAGAGAGAGAGAGAGAGAGAGAGAGAGAGAGAGAGGTGGGGAAAGGGACGGATGGCTGAATGACACGTTCCGTTGTCTTACTTCTTAATGGTTATTTTGTTTATGTGTGTAGGTAT
>NC_087214.1:49605774-49610774 GCF_015104395.2 Macrobrachium nipponense
GGAAAGAACTGGCATTCGTTCAGGCACCCTTCATAGAGTCCAAAGGGCAAAACAGTTATGAACATATATTTCTGATGAAAGATTGAAAGAGATCTGCAATACAAATAAGAAAAAGTACGATGTTACCAAGAAATTCTCGGCATGCCACTGAAATTTTCAATCCCTCTCAATGTTAGTTATACATCATTATTGATCATTTGTATAAGGTTATAATCATTACGTTTACGTAACCGAAACCCACCTACATCCTTGATACCAATATACCAACATTTAACTATATTAAGAACTATCAAAATTACTGGTTTCTGCTTATACTTGTTTTCGATTTAAACAGAGTTCTTATAACTTCATAATACAGATGCCATCGAATTCACCAACTTTAGAAGACACCTAAAATACTGATAAGAATCTCTGTAGAGTTTTGAAAAAGGCAAGATAAAACATTTTGGTAAAAACTGAATTTCTGAAATTCCAAATTGTAACCAAAAAGGATATGTGACAACCGAGTCGTGGCCTAAACTTTTGCACAGCTGCAATCTGCCGTCCGTGAAGTGTCATAAAACAGTTTCTAGTTGAAACATTTCTCTTAAAAAAAAACGATAAAATTCGGAAACATCGTCACGACCTTCCTGTCGACGTTAAGTCTGTTCAGAACTTGTAGAACTGAATATTTCCATTCTCCAAAACATTACGTAATACTACTACTGTAGTTTGCACAACCAGTTTATAAAGATCGTTCGGCCCCACGTAATAAAAGTGTATTAATTTTTGTTATCAAACAAAACCAATTATGAAGCTCCTTTGCATTATTATGGTTATAGTAAGGTACTTTTTATGCCTATTTATAAACTCTCCAGCTAAACCTTTTTGCCTTCCTTTCTGAATGACACGTGGGCCGAAAATGTTGTTGAAGATTAAGGCAGCCTTATGCCAGCAACCCATATAATTGTTGGGACGATTGCCCGATTGTCTCGAGAAAAAAATGACTCGTGCTTTGTCCCTCTTTCCTCCGTCAAGAACATTTGAATATCAATTTAGGGTTATTCTATGGGGATGTTTGGTCATTGTGAAGAATAATAATAATAATAATAATAATAATAATAATAATAATAATAATAATAATACCTATGTTTTTCTCCCGCGAACTAATCAACACTGTTCTCCATAGCCCCCAATTGAACAAAGACCACTTGAGTCCACTCATCTACGCCAACTAATCTCGAGCTAATGCCCAAATAAGACATCTTAATTATAACCAATCTCTAATGAGGCATAAAAACTGCAAACAGGAAGTTATAAACGTGTCATTTTTGTTCATAGGCCACAAAGAAGCATATCTCAGATACTTCCGAGACGATTACGAATGTCCGGTCGAAGTGATTGATTGATTGATTGATTTATAGATTTTAGGCACACATGCCAAGCACTAGACTAACTAAGGCCATTCAGCGATACAACGGGAATTGACAGTGAAAAGGTTTGAAAGGTGTAACAGGAGGAAAATCTCAAAGCAGTTGCACTATGAATCAATTGTCAGGAGAGGGTGGAAGGTAAAGTGGAAGAAAGAGAATATGAACGGAGGTACAGTACACGGAATGAAAGCAGTTGCAGCTAGGGGCCAAAGGGACTCTGCAAAGTCCCTCAAGTAATCTTACATTGCACAGAATGAGGTGCACTGACGGCACTAACCCCCGACGGGGGTCCTGGTCAAAGTGGGTATCGAGAAAACACACACACACACACACACAGGAAAGGACAATATTCGTGAGAGTTGTTGTGTCAGATGCTCTGTTACGACGGAGTCATTCTATTCGCAAGAATCCGCCGACAAAACTTAGGATCTGCTTTGGGAAGGAACCTCCAGCATGATGGATGAACAGAGCTTCTGGAAGAAGCCTGGAGTGAGAAAGAAGCAACAACGCAAACGAGGTCCTCAGTTTCCTCATCGTTTCTGTTCTCAGGAGGCCTCGGTCACTTCTTTGACTGAAAGGCTCCTTCTGAAGCCTCTGTGATTGGAATCGTTAGGCTCTAAGAAGACATGGAATTTGGTGCTCATTAACGATTACAAAAACTGAGAGAGAGAGAGAGAGAGAGAGAGAGAGAGAGAGAGAGAGAGAGAGAGAGAGAGAGAGAGAGTTAATTGCTGGAAGTTCCCCTAAATAAAATAAGATAAAAAAAAAAACAAGGCAACGTATTCGTGGGGTTCTAAAAATTTCGCCTTTTGGTCTTTGCTGTAAAATAGATGTAACAGAAGCAAGAACTCTAAAATTTCATTGAGAGAGAGAGAGAGAGAGAGAGAGAGAGAGAGAGAGAGAGAGAGAGAGAGAGAGGCGCAAAAATTACATTATGTAATGAGAGAGAAGTCATGTTTCAGAGATTAAAAGTTCTTCGGATACATGATCACAAACACAGCATATTCAAAAGCTATATGATTATTATGACATGCAAAGTTTCAGGGTTAAAAAAGATATAACGAAAGTACAGAATAAAAGAAAGAAAACCATTATAAAAAAAAACTTCAGTTTACCAGTCTTCAAATACTGATGATCTCGGTATTTCATTTTCTAAGTCTGCCTTTGTATCTTTTTGTCAATCAAATGATTTAAGAGCTGAGGGAATTTTTCAAGAATATATATATATATATATATATATATATAATATATATATATATATATAAATATATATATATATATATATATATATATATACATAATATGTGATATATATTATATATAATATATATAGCTATATATATATATAGATATATATAGATTATATATATATATATATATATATATATATATGAGCACCTGCGGATAACGTTGTTTCCCAAGATTCCAGTGCTCTTAATTTTGTGAAGTTTTGTTGTAATATACAGATGATTTTCCAAGAGCACATTTTTTGCGGCTCTCGGACAATTGTTCCTGATATACGACCTTCTATGATGCATACTCTGCAATCACATTAATCATGACACTCCATTTTCCTTCTTTTCCCCAATGGGAACTAACCTAAATTGCTATTCCATATTTGTAACTATTGAGTTCATGCAAATATTAGAAACGTTATATGTTTATGAAATCTCCTAGTCAATCTTTACTTGATGCGAATGTCATTACGACAACCACAATGCCCTTTTAACTTCTCGAATTCTTCACACTTTTGGATACGTTAGTCACTACAAAGCCTAAGTTCCAAATGGAAGAATAATTTGAAGTAATTCTGACGTCCGCAGCATCATTCATCGCACCTGCATCCGGAGTACCATGCTGGTAACGTAACCTCGTTCTGATACTCTGGTACAGATGCCAGAATGACTTCATAGTCTCCCATTTGCATCTCAGGCTTTGTAGCGGCTTGCATAACTAAAACTGTGAAGAAATTAAGGACTTAGAAAGGCATTGCGGTTATCATAATAAAAAAGTTCGTTTTCATTTCGCGCAAAAGCACATGTAAATATTCACGCCTTAAGTTTAATAAGACAATATCATCAGCGCTGACTGTGAATGATTCTTAATGGGCTCCACAGGTAGCAATATATTACCCTGCCATTAGAAGACCATTAAGGGACATAAAATGAGTCATTAAAAGAGATTTACCGCAGAGCGTTTGTGATAAAGGCTGTTCATCATCAGCACTGTATCTCTTTCAATTTACTTTGGTTTCGCACCGTGCATAATTTCTGTCTTTCCCCCTGATTATTAAATCACTATTATGACCTCAGAGAATGCTGTGTGTTTTGGGTTCCATTATAAGTGACCAGGCTCCGTTAGCATTTAACATTATTACCACAGCTAAATTATGCTTTGGGTTCCGTCCGCTTGTTAATACTTGACCAGGATTACGTAAACGATGATGAACGAATTTTGATGAAACTTGGTGATAATACAAAGATTGTGAAGGTTTCGTAGGTGTTCCCCATTTGAAACCTTTGTTCACAATCATCAAAGTCAGCTATATAATCTTTCAAAGAGATATTTTCGTTACCGTTCTCCTGTGGCTGTAAATGTCACGTCGTCGCTACTGGAATCATACCAGACACCTGAAGCAAATTAAAAGGTGTTAATTAATATGTAGACGACAACTGTGTTGAAATAATGAACTTTGATTTTGAAACTGCAGTTGCCTTAAGAGGATGTTTTGCAGTCACAAATTTCACCTTCTCATTTATATTGCTGTAATCATAATTTTTTGCTTTTACTTCTGTTATGACACATATGATGAAAATGTATATATAAGATGACTTATTATTATTAATATTTTTAGTATCATTAATATCATTGTTATTATGGGCGTAGGGATGGACTAGTACGAATGTTAACTACCAATGCAGGAGCTACCAGCTATAAACTATGATCAAGTATTAGGTTAAACATATAAATAACACACATATATATACTATTATATACGTATATATATATATATATATATATATATAATATATATATACATATTATATATATATATAGTTATATATATATATATATATATATGTATTATATATATATATATATATATATATATATATATTATATATATATATATATATATATATAATATTATATATATACATATAATATATATAATATATATATATATATATATATAATATGATATATATATAGTATATATATATATATATATATATATATATATATATTCTCATAGCTACATAATTCTCAATAAAGAAAACCTTCTCCCAGCTTCATAACCAAATCACGTCATTGAAATGCCCACCCTTTAACTGCTGAATGAAGGATGAACCCCAGATGTGGGAAACTTCCAACACATAGACCACTTTTACCAACTATACAGGATGCTCTCCAACCCTCACACACAATGAGCCACTCACCTCTATCCGGCACACACTCAGTTCCTGAACATTTTTGCCTATTCATTCCAACAGTTCTTCTCTTACAAACCGCCAGCAATTTTTATATCATCATTTCCTCTATCCTTCTAAAACTTACGTTTTAGTAAGCCTGTAGGACTCCACTCCT
>NC_087214.1:49615774-49618274 GCF_015104395.2 Macrobrachium nipponense
TTAGGAAGGCAACACTATACAGTTAGGGTTAGGAATTAAGTTTACGATCTTAAGGAGGTCGTGATAGTATTAAGTTAGGCTAAGCTGGGTAATAAGAGGATAAGCTTTTGAAGAATTGTAGTGTTAAGAAAAATTATAGTTCAGTTCTGAAGTATTAAGGAAATAAAGTAGGTTAAGGAAAAGTTGAGTCTCATTGTATGACCTCCAAATCTTTTCCCATCGTACTGTCCCAATTATGTGACTATCAAAATCCTCTACAATGTCACTCTAAGAAGCCATTGCCCAGAGTTATGGGAGGATATTAGGAAGCACGAAAATAAGAGAAGACTGGAGAGTCCTCCATATGTGACGTCACTCTCCCGCTGGAAAGGGGGTGGTAAGTTTGCCAGTGAACGCGTTTTCTCACGGGAGCTGCGTTCAGGAGACAGATTTAAAGAACGTTAGCCCAAATTTGTCCTGTTTCCTCGCTCCTTTTTCATTCCCAAGCGGCGGCCTAACGGCGTTGGGTGTGCAACCACGAAGGAAGGGAATGGAAATATGGAAATACACATAAGTTGAATGGAAGCAAATAATTGTTACTCTTGTATTAGATTTATGCATGTGATTTTGGATATCCGAAAGGGACGATGCGTAGCTTTAGTCTCTGATAGGAAACAGCAATTAGATAGAAATACGGCTCCATCAACCTTTTGTCACGCATCATGAAGGAACAAAATTCCCTTCCAAATAATCCTCAATATTTGATAGTACATGTATAATAGTTTTTTTACTTTAAATAAACAGCGTTAAATGAAGGGCGTTATTTTACAAGAGTAACTAAACAAAATTTACTCCAGTGAGATGTAAATCTAGGATTTTTTTCCAAAAACAAGCAAAACTAAGACAAATAATTTTTAAAAACAAAATATATAGATAATTTGGAAACTCAAATATGAATATAAAAGCCAAAAATCTAACCGTACATTTTAGACAGCTTATTTTAAACAAAAATAAAACGGTTTTAATATAACTACGAAGTTTGGTCAAACATTGATGTGAATATAACGGACGTATAAAACAAGCGTTCAAGGGCAAAACAAAACTCTCCCTTCTTTCCAAGCGGCTTGAAAAGAAGATGATCTTTGAAGGTCCTGTTGACTTTGGTTTCTGACTCCCGAAGGATTAGAATTGATGCAAAGATCTCGACCACCTTAACCCTCACTCAAGAAGAGAGAGAAAGAGTAAACGCAATCCTCTCTCTTTGTTTTGAAGTGTTAATGAAAACAATGATGTAGAAATGTGAATAATGAATCAAACATCGTCAACATTCAGTTTCAATTCTTTGTTGCTGAAAAGGCAAAAACCATCTGCTTAACTGAACAACTGTTCTATATACATTACGAATCGTCAGATTTGAATATATATATATATATATATATATATATATATATATATAAATATATATATATATATATATATTTAGATATATACATATATACGTATATATATATATATATATACTATATATATATATATATATATATATATATATATATATACATGACTGGTAAAAATGTTCTGTTACAACAGAATTCCATCTAATAAAAGGAGCCCATAAAATGCCAAAACATAGAAAGTAAGTACTCTATTTCAGAGACTGATGTCTCTCTCTTTAGGTAGGTAATGAATGAGAAAAGTTACAGAAAAGGCGGTATTTATATCAAGAGATCCATCCACAGGTAGCACGTTTTTCTAAGTTCCCACTACTGATAATTCTTCTTTAATCTTCTTAAACGTTGGTTGAAGGAAGATGTTATCAATGAATCCCAAGCGCCCTTTGAGATGTTCATTACCTGTCTTTGTTTAATCGAGGCTGCCTCTATCATTTGGCTTTTGTACTGACATCTGCTGCTATAAATTATATGTGAAATATTCCAGTTTATTCTGTGGTTATGGTTATTTATATGGTTAAAAATAGCTGAGCTCTGTTGTCCATACCTAACTGAGCGTTTATGTTGTATTAATCTCTGGGGATGTGATTTTCCTGTAAAACCAATGTAAGATTGGTCACAGTCCAGGCAAGGGATTTCGTATACTCTTGTGGTCTTGGGGGATGTCTTTTGTTGTACGTTAATTAGGGATTTGGCTAAAGTATTTGGGTAGGTAAAGGCAAAAGGGTCAGATTTTCCGAGGGTCTGGGTCACCATCTTAATCCTGTCTAGGTGAGGGCTTTTTACTTTATTGTTGGGTGTCTCTCTGGTCTCGTCTTGAGGGGGTCGGTAGAAAATTACGTTTACTTTATGAATAGCTTTCTCATTTATATGGTAAGGATACTTAAAGACGGAAGCTGCTTACGAATTAGTTTAAATTCCTTTTCCAGGAAATCTGGGGAACAAATTCATAAGGCTCTTAAAAATAGGTTGCTGGCTATGCCTATCTTGATAGAAATGTCATGATAACTGAAGTAGTGAATGAATGAAAGTGAGAATGTTGGTTTTCTGTATATGGTAAATTTGTATTC
>NC_087214.1:49623274-49665774 GCF_015104395.2 Macrobrachium nipponense
CAGTTCATTTGTCGTGTAATATCTCAATCTATATTCAAATTGAACTTCTTAATTTTCTGAATGGTTGAATACATACAGCATTTGAGGTCTGAATGTGGGAAGGATCACTGTTTTTTTTTTTTTTTTTTTTTTCTTGATTTGGGTAACTGTATGAATGTCAAAAAAATGGATAACCAGAAAAAGAACAATATATATATATAATATATATATATATATATATATATATATATATATATATATATACATATATATATATGTGTGTGTGTGTGTGTGTGTGTATGTGAGTATATATATCATAGATATATATCTATATATATCTATATATATATATATATCTATATATACATATATATATATAGCCATATATATGTAGGTATGTATATATATATGTTATATATACGTATATAATATATAATACTATATAAATATATATATATATATTTATATATATTATATAGGATATATATTATTTTTGGGAAAGAAAGCTTTTGTAAAGTTTTGTACAGATTTACATGAACTTTAATTAACATTTATACTATTGGAGGCCCTTTACAACAAATATATATTAGTATATCTTCCCAAGCAACGCCCGTTCCAAAGCTTTATGGAATTTTAATAAGAAATATAATTGTAGTAAGAAATACAACCTTGCTTTCACGTAGTACTGGCTGACAAGGAAAGGTGTGGAAACCTTGGCCCCTCCCTAAATCCTTTAATTGCACTCTCTCTCTCTCTCTCTCTCTCTCTCTCTCTCTCTCTCTCCTCTCTCTCTCTCTCTCTCTCTTTGATCATGAGCCTGCTATGAGAACATTTCTTTCAGGAATAGAGCCGTTGGAATCAACCTGGGCTTGGGAATTAAGAGATAATTATTCGGAAGGTAATTTTATCCGTTCATGATATATGACAAATGGTGGATGAAGCCGTAATTCTAGCTAATTGCTGTTTTCTATCAGAAAGTAAAACAACGCATTGTCCCTTTTGGATATCCAAAGTCACATGAATATATCTAATACAAGTGTAACACTTATTTACTTCCATTCAACTTATGCATATATCCATTTTCTTGTTTCATTTATTTGCTTCCTGGCTACACACTCAATGCCATAAGGCCGCCGCTTGGGAATAAAAAAGGAGCGAGGAAACAGAAGGATAAATCTGGGCTAACGTTCTTTAAATGTCTCCTGAACGCAGCTCCCGTGAGAAGAGCGCGTTTCATGGGCAAGATTTTCTCCCTTTCCAGCGGGAGAGTGACGTCACATATGGAGACACTCCAGTCTTCTCTTGTTTTCGCTCTCCCTCATCTCCCATAATTTTGGGCAATGGCTTCCTAGATACCGGATATCTCAACTTCAGAAATACGATTTTCCTCCATTTCATCGCAATTAAATGGACGCTTGTTTATGTAAAACAGTTAAAACTTACTGTGACTTTAGTTATCTATTTTAGAGAGCATTTAAAATGTCTGATTAACTTTTAAAGCATTTGTTTTTAACTTTTACATTATTTATTGCTCTATCTTTCTGTTTGTCTATCTTCCTTCCTTGCAGTTGTCTTACCTATCACAATCTCCTTACTTTTTTATCTCTATCTTATCTGATAATTCTTCTTCTTCTTCCCAGCTTGTTCCCATTTTTATATGGGGTCGCCGTTTCGGATGAGCCGTTTCCATCTATTTCTATCTTGTGCTTCTGCCTCATCAATTCCCTTCTCATGTAAGTCTCCTCTCACACAGTCCTTCCATCTCTTTCTTGGTCTCCTCTTTTTTCTTCTTCCTTGCACCTTCCTCCACCCCATAGTATGTCTCCCAGCGTGGTCCTCATCTCTCCTCAACAGGTGTCCATACCATCTCTCAGCCTTCCCCTCCTGCACTTTCTTTGATACTTCCACCACCTTAGTTGACCCCCTTATGTAGTCATTTCTGATCTATCCACTCTTGTTACCCCAGACATCCACCTAAGCATTCTCATTTCTGCCACATCCATCTTCTTCTGCTCTGCTTTTCTCATGCTTGGTGTTTCCGTACCATACAGCATTGCTGTTCTTACCACCGTCTTGTGAAATTTTCCTTTTAACCTAAGCGGCACTCTTTTGTCACAAAGAACTCCCGAGGCCGCTCTCCAGTTGTTCCAGCCTGCCTGTACCCGATGTTTTACTTCTTCTTCCATACTTCCTCCAGCGTTAACAAAAGATCCCAATACTTAAACTTATCAACTCTCCTTATTTGCTCTCCACCAGCTGAATACTTTCTCTATCATCCCCCTCAGTGTGTACACATATATTCTGTCTTGGATCTACTTATTCTCATTCCTCTGTCCTCCAGTACTTGTCTCCATCTTTCCAATTTCACTTCCAGATCTTCCCTGCTCTCTGCACACAGAACAATATCATCCGCATACAATATGTTCCATGGTACTGTCTCCCTTACTTCCTCTATTATAACATCCATCACTATGTTAAAGATAAATGGGCTCAGAGCGACCGCTGGTGTAATCCTACTCTCACCTAAAAACCTTCTGTCTCCCCAACACTGCTCCTCACTCTGGTAAATACATTCCGGTACATCTCTTGTATCAATCGCACATACTTCTCTGGCACCATCTTCTCCCTCAGGCTCCTCCATACCTCTTGTCTCGGGACTCGTCATAAGCCTTTTCAAGGTCAATGAATACCATATGTAGGTCCCTTTGTCTTTCCCCCGAATTTTTCTCCATTATTTGCCTCAGACAAAATATACCATCTGTTGTTCCCCTTCCCTTCATAAATCCCATCTGCTCTTTACCTATTTGTACTTCTTCTCTCAGTCTAGCATCTATCATCCTTTCCAGTATCTTCAAAGTGTGGGACATCAATTTAATGCCCCTATAATTACCACTCTCTTGGACATCGCCTTTCCCTTTAAAAATTGGGATCAATATACTCCCACGCCACTCATTTGGTATCTTTTCTGTTCAAGGATCTTTTATCTAAGATCGTACAGTATATCCCACTCCTTCATCTCCTAATGCTTTCCATGCCTACACCGGGGATCATGTCTGGTCCCGGTTGCCTTCCCATTCTTCATCTTCTTCAGTGCATTTAGTACCTCTTGCCTAGAAAACCTCATTACCATGCCAATGTTCACTTGCCCATCCTCTCTTATTAGTCTATTATTTTCTTCATTTAACAACTGTTCGAAATATTCTTTCCATCTCTTCCCAATGTCTTCCTCCTTTCTAAGCACTACACCCTCTTGATCCTTTATTTGTTTGATATGTGTTATATCTTTGGTGCTCTTATTTCTAGCCTTTGATAGCTTGATCATCTTCTTTAATCCTTCCTTTGTCCCCAGCTCATTCTACACATCATCATACGACTTTGCTTTAGCTTGGCTACCACCTTTTTCACCACCTTGTTTTTTTCTCTGTACCTATTTCTGTCTTCCACTGACTGTGACTCTTCCCATCTTTTCTTTGCCTCCTTCTTATCTTTTACTACTTTCTTTCTCAATGTCTTCATCCCACCACCAACTCTCCTTTTCTTCCCATATGATACCAGATGTCTTCTCCTAGCAGCTCCTTTCCATGCCTTCTTATTACTGCTGCATTTCGTGCCCACCATTCTTGAACATCTTCAATCCCTATATCAATATCCTCCAAAACCCTTATCTGATAATTAATGTTTGTAAACAGGTTTCTGTGTATCATAATAAATATTCATTGAGTGGTAAAGTCTAGCCGTTATTACAATGAGAGAACTGATGTTATTTCATAATCATCTCATTTTTATTTAAATCTTTTTCAGTAAGTTCTGTAGACTTACATTCTGTATATTCCTATGTAGGTAAAGCAATGTTACATCCATTTGAAACCTAACACCTCTTTTCTTGGGTATTACAAGAAAAAAGGAAAGAAAGAAAGAAAGATAGAAAATATGCAAGAAAAATAACAGTCAAAATACCGTGGTCAACACATTTGTATCTAGAAAAGAAGGAAGCTTGCTATGCTCGTTGCAGTGTCTGAAAATAGCCCATCTTTGCTGTAATGCTCCCTATTGAGCAACTTATCCAATTACACACCATCGCCGTTATCTCCCGAGATCTTAGACGCTCGCATGACTAAACATTTCCTTGACCTCCTTCTGATGACGCCATAAAGTGTGTTGGTCGGGGTCTCTATCGGCACGGGATGTTGACAACGGCATACGGATTCGACAGCAAACAGTAACGGTTTCCATTTCCAGGTCTCCAAATGCCTACTGGCATAGTATAAGAGAAAGGTCGATAATAATAAAGAATCCGTGCTTTTGAAAATGCCACTTTCGTTTCATACTGAGGCTTCATCGAAGATGGGGATTAAGAGAAAATTTAGTCTTATTTCTTGTGCGTATGTATATATATATATATATATATATATATATATATATATATATATATATATAAACACATCGAGCTACAATGTCCTTTAATATCTAATTCGCTCTCACCTCGGAATTAATATATTTTCATATATGCTTCAACCGAAGGGGAATTTTTTCACGATAATAGATTTGCCTGTACCTAGGCGCGAACTCAGGAGACATTCAATCCAGGCACGTCAGTGAAGCTCTCGCGGTGGTGGGGTGGTAGAGCCTCACTGACGTGCTTGGATTGAATGTCTCCTGCGTTCGCGCCCAGGTGCAGGCAAATATATTCTCGTGAAAAAAATTCCCCTCGGTTAAGCATATATGAAAATATATTAATTCCGAGGTAGAGTGAATTAGATATTAAAGGACATTGTAGCTCGATATATGTATATGAATCACGGTATTGGGATATGACTATATATATATATATATATATATATATATATATATATATATATATATATATATATATATATATTCAGCCAAGCCCACAGGAAAAATGAAAGAAGGCGTACCGAGCGCTTTCGTGTTATTTCAACGCATTTTCGAGGTACAATGCTAAAAACACAGAGAACATCTAACAAAGTAAACATAAAACTGAAAAAATTGAAAACAAGTATTCAAAGTCCGGTTAAAAGTAGTACAGCAGATACAGAACAGCTCAACAGGTGATTAAAAAGAAATAACCCTACAAATCTCGTTAACAACAAATGGGTCCAGTTTGTACATACCCTGGCTTACATTCATTAAGTCACTGTGATATTTGATGAAAGCAGATTCAATAATATTCCTACGAGTTATATTATTACAATTTAAAACAACTTTTGCCCCCTTCCAATGAATCATGTGATTAAAATTATTTATGTGTAAAAACAAAGCATTCGACATTTGTCCTGTTCTCACACTATATCTGTGTTGTTTAATTCTGGTGTCCAGTCCCTTCCCAGATTGTCCGATATAAAAACACTTGCAGTTCATGAAAGGAACCCCGTAATGCAGCCCTGAGAAACTTTGGGAGAATTCCTTATTAGTATGTTTTAACCGGACTTTGAATACTGTTTAAAAACAAATTTTTTCCTTTTTTATGTTACTTTGTTAGATGTTCTGTGTTTTTAGCATTGTACCCCTCGAAAATGTGTTGAAATAACACGAAAGCGCTCGGTACGCCTTCTTTCATTTTTCCTGTGGCCTTGGCTGAATTTACTGTCACGGGGTATTTAGTGACTTATAAGCGCATATATATATATATAAGATATATATATATATATATATATATATATACATATAATATATACACATATATAGATATATATATATATATATATATATATAGATACCACACAAGAAATAAGACGTACACATATATATATGTAAATATTCAACTGTAATCTCCACATTGCTCTCTTAACTTCTCCAATTCCTTGCGCTTTTTTGGATATACTTGTCACTACAAAGCCTTAAGATCCAAGGGCAGAAATATTAAGAAATTAAGATGTTCAAACCTCGTGGCATTGTGGCTATTACAATTACATATGTTTCCGGTAAAAAGTGACCAGTATATATATATGAATATGTATATATATGAATATATATATATATATATATATATATATATATATATATATATATATATATATATATATATATAAATTGAAATAGCCACAATGCCCTCTTAACTTCTCAAATTCTTTGTTCTTTTTTGGATAGGCTTATCACTACAAAACCTTGAGCTCCAACTTCAAAGAAATTTGAAGAAATCATGATGTCCAGTATCGGGAAACGAACCCGCGGAACCATAATCACAACAAAGTCACCTTGCCAACCTGACCACAAGAAGGATTAAAAGTCTATACCCTCTCGTACATACTACATATACCTGTCGTTTTCAGATATATATCATAGTCAAGTGGGAAATCGTTTTTTTGCTTGAAGGCTGATACTGGTCATTTTTACCAGATACGTATGAAATTGTAATAGAATAATACCCTCTTAACTTTTCAAATTCTTTGCTCTTTTTCTGGATACGCTAGCAATAAAAACGATTGCCCACGAGACCACAATGGTGAGGGTGGGTCTATTCCAGCTCTAATAAATATATATCGGAAAACGACCGGTATATGTATGAACGAGAGGGTATAGACTTTTATCTTCTCGTGGTCAGGTCGGCAAAGTGACCTCGTCGTGATTATGGTATGGCGGGTTTGTTTCCTACTACCGGGCACCAGGATTTCTTCAAACTTCTTTGAAGTTGGAGCTCAAGGCTTTGTAGTGACAAGCATATCCAAAAATGAGCAAAGAATTTGAGAAGTTAGAGGGGTTTGTGGCTATTACAATTCCATATTCCTAAGTTTTACCTGGGAAAAATGCTAGTTTCTGGGCATGTTTGGACTGAGAAAAACAATTACTTTCTTACCAGATGAAATCCTGGGATGTGACTGCTATTTGGGCAGGGAAATATAAAAAAGAAAGGGGATTTGTTACATGAGCTGAGGGCTCTACTCCTCAAGGAATTGTTGTATATAAACAATTTAGGGTAACATGACATTACATGTGTTTCCATTGACGTTGAGAGTGAACTTTTTATCACCAGAAATAAACATCTCTCACCCCTCATTGGAATGCCCGTGAGTCGATCTCGCGTACGTCGAAGTGGCAGGCCAAGACCATACCGATCACGCCACTGAGGCGCTAATACAAAGTATATGATTTTGCAAGTTATCCAAAAATCATTTATATACTAATTAAAAAGAAAACCAAAACGAAAAGTAAAAGTACTATAAAAATTGACAAAAAACAACTAAAAGAATGTACACGAAAACAATAGTAATGAATACTCTCTCGAGGATCAAAAATTCATTTGGGCTGGAGTTTTGACCCATAATAATAAAATCATTATATTTAATGGGAACTACAGTTTTTTACTATGTTCACGTATACTGGACTGTTCGGGATTTGAACATCCAGTACGGAAACTAACTCCCTTGTGGCAGTCTATGCGAACCCTCATCATCATCTGAGATGAACCCACGTTAAGTTCCCAGACTACATCTGGGACAAGAATATTTGTACACTATAACATAAAACGATCTTTACTTGAAACAATTGTGAGTGGATTAATAGGAATAAGTTTTGCATTTAAAGCTCCAAAGTATTTTTGTATGATATTTGTAAATTCGGCCCTAAAGAAATCATCGTGCAAATACGGGAACTGGGCATAAAAAGGAAGCTTTGGAACATTTATTTTACTGACGTTCGTGCAAAACTCTTTATTAAGAACCTTGTAAATAATCCTGTTGAGGAGCTCAGTGGGAAAGCAGTTATCGGTAAAATATGTTAAAAGAAAGGTAATTTCTTTATGAAAGCCATGTCAGCTGGACGTCAGAGAGACGGCTCTATATACTAGAGTAAAAAAATGGAGTTAAGATTTTAAATCATGAAAACAAAGGTTATGAAAATTGGTTCCCAACCCTATGAATATCTTTTTTCCTAAAAATGGCAGTATTAAACTGACTGTTTTCTCGAAATATTGCTGCATCTAAAAATGAAAGACAGTCGTTCACTTCCCTTTCAAGGGTAAACTTAATATTTGGGGGATACGACTTAAATAAACGCGTGAAAGCCCTTAGTACTGAACTTCTGCCTACCATTTTCCTGTGATATTCGCTTATATATATATATATATATATATATATATATATATATATATATACTATATACGTATATAGAGTTCTGGTAGTAAAAAACCTGTAAACTCTATACCCAGTCAATCACTAATCATCACTCCACGGCTGATTGTTTGAGAATATAGTTATCCTTTTTTTTTATTATTCCCCAAAACACTGCAAGACTTAGAACACTGTTTGTGCCTGAGAATAACGATGTCTGTTTTCTCCAACAGAGGGCTCTACCTGTTAGGTGGGCACCACCCCCTCTACCCCCGGGCAAAAAAAGGGTTCAAAAAATTCCCCAAAAACTGAGAAATATGCAGCATACAGATCTGCAATAAGAAGACACAAGTATAGTTACATAATGGGAAATGATATTAATGGAACCCCAAGGACTGTCATCAAACGCACACACACACACACACACACACACACACACACACACACACATATATATATTATATATATATATATATATATATATTCCCAGGTGCTGTTGGAGACTCCCATTATGAAAGAATTGATGTGGATGTTATCAAAAGCTATTACCTTGATGCAGCGAGATGGGACTAACATAATTACATTATTTCTGATCTATGCTCTCTAGGGGCATTAAATTACAATATCATCATAAATAATTCCATGTTCCTTCTTTTCCTTATCTTAATTAGCAATATTAGAAAGCACTTCATTGGGCTGTTTTTCCATGCCATTCCTTTCTCAAATAATAATAATAATGATTTATTATTACTATTATCATTATTGGGCACAGTTTTTCCCTGTCGAAAAGGAAGACAATGGCGGCAGGTCCACAATAATATAGCATGTGCGTATATGGTCTTTAATGGATAATAATATTATCCATTAAAGACCATATACTCACATACTATACTATTGTGGACCTGCAACCATTTATTATCATAATTATTATAAGAAGAAGAAGAAGAAGAAGAAGACGAATAAGACCGCGTAATTTTCAGAGCTCAAACCTCCGCCAGGGCTTACACACACACACACACACACAAAAGTTATCCAGCCAACAAGCAAATACTCAACAAGACAAACAAACCGAGACAAACGGCATCAAAAGCAGACCTCTCTTGAAGACAGGTAATAAAGAGAGAGAGAGAGAGAGAGAGAGAGAGAGAGAGAGAGAGAGAGAGAGGGGTAGGGGTCGTTGGGGGAGGATAAGGAGGGTATAGTAAATCTAGACAATTTAAGCATTTCCTGGTCTTCACGATAGAAAATGACTTGGAATAACCTCTATAATAACCGCTATTGTCCATCCAGTGGCAATCTCTCATTATATAAACAAAGCGATGAAAAATAAGAATAGTTTTTTCCTTAAGAAGCGCATAGTGACGTTGAGTAATTTTACTTTTACATAATGACTCATGTTTAGGCACAAATTACTTCTGAACATGATACCATACGATTTCTTAGAGACAGATAGAAGACGAGTTCTCTCTATCTCTGTGTATGTACTATATATATACACGATATATATATGTGTGTGTGTGTGTCTGTGTGTATGTATTGTGTGTATGTATGTAGCCTATGAATGATGTGTGTACGTTTATCATTGACGCACGCATGTCTCTTCAATACTGACAAATATGAAGACACAAACGTAATTTAATGTTAAAATTTATTCACATTGGAAATAATTTACACCAGAGTGGAATTATAATTGATAAGTGCATCTACCCTGGGCAGGATTCGAACTTGAGCCTCCGAGAGAATGGTCAATAGCTTGCACCTAAACCAAAGACGCGTGATCGACTCCTGAACTGGCCGTATGCGATGATCCCTTGGTTATTCCCAAGAAATTAAATCTATATCGAGTGATAGATTGCAGATTGTACCGCATTTGGTGGATGAATGGAAGCCGTCGATTCACCCAGGAATTTAGGTTTGGATGTCATAAATGAAAGAGAAAGAGGGAGATGGGAATCCCAGGGCATTTGGGTCAACGAAGATATTATCAGAATCTCTGCCAAAGGTTTGGAAGAGAAAGTTGGTTTCTATGGTTACAAAAGGAGTGTCGAGGGCTTCATTATGAATCATTAATCACAAAGAAAAGAATAAAGCTGAGGTTGATTTGTTTTTCAGGAAGATGATTTAAGAAGAAAAAATAATATAACTATATGACATAGACGCTACCTTTAACCAGGAGTGGAGTCCTACAGGCTGACTAAAACGTAAAGTATTAGAAGGATAGACTAAATGATGATATAAAAATTGCTGGCGGTTTGTAAGCAAAGAAATGTTGAAATGAATAGACAACATGTTCAGGGTAAAACTAAGATATACTTAAACTTTTCAGAAATGACAGAGTGCCGAATAGAGGTGAGTGACTTATGTTGTGCGAGGTTATATATTATGTACATCAACCATATATATGAATATATATATATATATATATATATATATATATATATAATATTATATATAGCAATCCCAAGGAAGATACAACTCACAACAGCATTTCTTCTTTCATTTTATTGCACATGTAGACAAAAAACAAATCCGAACAACCCAGCTATTGTTACACGAGTATGAGGTCAGCGCATATGAAAGCCTACGTGTACAGTGGCTATAGTGAGCTACTCAAAGTCTGGTAGATTTCAGGACCGTCATCTAATTTACATTTATTTACAGATAGTATATTTAACCAGTGAATGGGTCGTTCCTCCGGTTAACAGGTCCGTGAAGGCAGTTCCGTTCATGCCGATCTATTTGGCCGCTCGTCCTCATTTGCTGTCTCGTTAACGGCTGTTATTGGTAACAAGTGCTGTGAAAGATAAAAGACACTTGGCGGAGAACAATACAGTGCTACACACAACCCTCCTACAGTTTTACGATGCCCTCATCGTACACACAATACACTTCCATCCTCTCACACTACCATTACCTGTTTTCCGACAAAGAAAGACAAATTTACAACTCTGATCGCTGCCTGTTTTCGTATCCTTTCTGATCTTCTCAGTACTGGTGCATTAATTGTTACGCCCTGCTCTTGTTCAACCTCTTCATCAACACCTTTGGGTTCACTATTAACATGGTTGCTAAAATCAAACCCGAACTGGTTAAAACTTCTTCCATATCAGGCATTTCTAAGCTACTGTCATCCATATCAGCGGTTTCGAAATTATCATTATTTTCCGTATCCAAATCATCAATATTTTCCTTCCCCCTCATTCCTTTCTATCCCAGCGAGCGGTTTAATATTCCTTCGATGGATAACCTTAGCATCACTTCCTTCAGGCCTAATTCTATACAAACCACAGTCCCTGTTAAGTAGTTCTTCAATTACCCACTTTCTCTTACCGAATTTGTCTCCTAGTTTCGCTCTTCCAATTATTTTAATTTCTCGTAATAAAACCTTTTGTCCTACCTCCAAATCACTTTCTCTGGACTTTGCTAACATAGGCTTTGCTTTTGATACCCAGTTCTTTTGTGTGTTCCTTCTAACCAAATCCCAAACTTCTTTTTGGCATTTTGCATTGCTGTCGTAACCAGTCTCCGTCTTGAAATTTGTAAACGTCTTCCAGATACCCCCAGCTCTCGATCGAAATACAAGGTTCCCTCCCGAACAACAAGAAAAAATATGGAGAAAAACTCTGTCACAGAGTGAGTGTTATTTTACGCAAATACTATACTCTGCAAATACAATGGCCATTTGTTCCTCTTCTCCTCCTCCAAACTTCTAAGTAGACCGTACAGAGTTCTATTCATTCTTTCCACTTGACCGTTTCCTTCAGGGTGATATGGAGAAGTGCGTGATTTCTTTACATTAAACCTTTTACAGATTTCCTTAATTAGAGCGCTTTCGAAATTTCTCCCCTGGTCGTATGAAGCTGCTGAGGTAATTCCATATTTATAAAAGAGCATCTTCCACCATATTTTTAGCCACTGTTGTCGCTTTCTGATCCTTCGTTGGATATGACCCCACACGTATTTACTAAAACAAGGTCAACTTAAAACTAAAATATGCTCCTTTGTTTCCAGAGGTTGATCTTTCCACGGAACAAAAATCTATCGCCACAATTTCCATGGGTTGAGAAGTTTCCACATGAACAGGAATGGTATTTCTATATGGAATTTCATCTTTTGCCCTTAAACAAGTTTCACAATTTCTAATGAACTCCGTTACAAATCCCCTCATGTTGGGCCAATAAAAACCCTAGAGTTCAGTAATTTGTAAGTTCTATCAATACCCTGATGCCCTAGTTTATCATGAGTTTCGACTAAACACTTACTTCTTAAAAGAACAGGAACGGCTAATCTATAAATCATATTACCTAACTGATCCATTTGAGTCTTATAAAGAATATCATTTCTTATCACAAGACTTTCTTTATTCTTTTTCCACGTAACTAACTCAGATTTAAGATTAAGTTTTCTAACTCAATATTTTCTCCTTCTAGCCATTTCCTTACAATCTTTAAAACTGGACAAGCTTTCTGTTTATTAACAACGTCCTCCCACTCTAAAATCTGATGTCTACTTATGGCACAGACAAAATTTGCGTCCTCATGAGGAGCTACCCATACTTCTTCGTCTTCACTCATGGCCATCTCCTCTCTAGGCTTGCGTGACAGAATGTCGGCTTTAACATTTTGTTTTCCTGGTCTGAATTTAAGTTCAATGTCAAATACCGATAAATCTGCTACCCATTTTTGTTCTGTGTGATCAAGTTTTGCTGTGCTGGAGATTGCTCAAAGGGGCATTGTCAGTATACACTATGCACTTTGTGCCAATAAGATATTTTTTAAATTTTTCAGTAACAGCCCATTTCAAAGCACACAATTCTAGTTTCCTCGAACTATAGTTCTTCATGTTTCTTTCGTGTGGTTTCAGTGACCTACTTGCATAAGCTACAGGATGCAGCTTATCCTCCTTATATTGGGACAAAACAGCACCAAGTCCATCGTAACTAGCGTCTATTTCTAACGTACACGGTTTCCCAAACTCTATCCCTTTCAGTACTGGGGCAGCTATCAATTTTTCTATCAATGTCTGGAAGGCCATTTCCGTATCTTCTGTCCATTTATCATTAATACTTTGACTGGATTTCTTCTTTTCTCCTTTCAATAATTCATTGAGTGGCTTGGCAATTATGGCAAAATTTTTAATAAATCTTCTATAAAATGTTGCAAATCCCAGAAAAGCTCTCACTTCCTTAATAGTTCTGCCTCTTCCAGTTTCTTCACTGCTTCAATCTTACTTAGCTCAGGTCCTATTCCTTGATTACTGATGCTAAATCCTAGGTAACTTACACATGTCTGCAAAAAAAATGACATTTCTTTGGCTTTAATTTCATCCCATAAGACTTTATGCGCTCTAGCAATGCCTCTAATCTTAATAAGTGTTCGTCAAATGGTCTTCGAAAATAATATCATATCATCCAAATAAATGACTAGAAATTCAAAAAACATATCCCCCAAAATATTCTCCATGCATCGTTGCAATTAAAGGTTGCTGGGCTGTTTGTCAGACCCATTGGACACCTACGATACTGAAAGTGCCCCCATGGTACAGAAAATGCCGTTTTCTCTCTATCTTCTTTCCTTAACAAAACTTGGTGATAGCCCTGAGCAAGGTCAAAAGTGGAAAAGTATTTGGCTCCTTCCAATGAATCCAGACACTCCGCCACTCTAGGAAGAGGAAATGCATCCTTTAAAGTTTTTTCATTCAATTTCCTATAATCAATGCACAACCTTAAGCCTCCCCCCTTCTTCCTCACAAGGACGATAGGTGTGCATAAGGACTTGCACTTTCTTCAATTACACCCCGTTTCTTTAAGTCATCAAAGCAACTGTTTAGCCTCAGGGATTAACGTAGGTGCTATTCTCCTATACGGTAATTTGATAGGTTTCCCACAGGACAATCTAATGGAATGTTCCCATCCCTTTATCAAACCTAGGTCTGAATCATTTAGCTCAAAACAGTCTTTATATTTGTAGAGTATCTTATCAAGTCTTAACAATCCGAACTTACTTAAGTTACTTTCATCGACATTTACTCCCAACTTCCGTCTGTGGTTTTGAAGGTCTTCCTCTGATAGTTTTTCAGTATTCTCGTTATCATCATCCTCCATAAACTCCCCTATGCCAAGCTGCACCGTGGCCAGTTATACTGCCTGCTTCAATGCTGACATTATCTTTAGACCAATTAGCAACACAAACATATCCAAGCCCCAACACCCCATTCACATATAGAAAAACTGGGCAAGACCTGAACACCCTCCCGGAGGCAACATATTTTTACTCTCATCTGCTACTTTTCTCTAAAACTACATACTCCTTTGGCACTTCCTTTAGGCTATCAATGTATACCTTAATTAGTTTCCTGCTACCTGACGGGACATTTCTATTCTGTTTGTCTTAAGCAACTAGCATATCCTAAATCCTCCCTCTGCCAAACCTGCATAGTTTGACCAACTAGTCTCATACAACGATCCAAACTTCACCATATTCAGCTTTTATCCCTCTTTCTCTGATGCCATCACATTAACATTTTTGGTGACTCCCCATTTTTATTTTTCAAATAGCAAAGACAAAACATTCATGCCCACAAGGCACTCTTGTTCAGTGTTCTTGCCAAGACCATTCCTTCCTTTCTCAGCTCTCTTGACATAGAACACACAGCTATTCTGTTCCATTCCACTTACTTCCACATCAACAAACGACATGACCTATTATATTAATTTCATTACCACTCAGGTCACATATGTAGTCACTACTATTATACAATGTCACCCCTTTTGGTTTTTAAATTCCCCAAATACCAATTTTCTGACACAAACTACAGTTTGCCCCAGAATCCATAAGTCCCACAGCTTTCTTCCCCTCTATGGTGAGTGTCGTTTCATAGTGTCTCCTCTCTTATTTAAACATTCACTTGGCCGGACGTTCAAGTTAACGCCCGGCCTCACAAGTTTTCCTGGGTATTATCACCGGCCTGCAATGACATCTCCCTCACAACCTTGTCTCCTCTTGCATTATTGAACCCTCTGTTCTTACTAGAGTATAGATTACACTTATAAAATGGATGACCATCGTCCCCACAAGACCAACAAGTGCCCGTAAACTGATTTTCAAAAGCATGTTTATTTTGCATTCTGTTTTTACTTAGCCTTCCCTTATACTGGTGTCCTTCCCCCTGATCCTGCCCTATGCTGTCTCTATAAAACCCTGCGTTTTTGCACTGGTATGATCATGACCCTGATCCCCCACAGGTCCAACACTTAATTACTTTTATCATCTCTCCTGCTATCAAGTGGCTGTCAGAAACATTACCAAATTCTTTCATAACCTTCATTCTATCTTGCACAAATCTACCAGCATCTTCTAATTGATCTATGGCTCCGTTTTCAATCTTATCCTTTAGATCATAGGCAATCTTCCTGTCCCTCAAACCTTTTTCAAAAATCATACATTTAATGATTTCCTCTCTTTAGAGCAGACTGCTTTGCCCTCGGCTTCCTCTTCCAAGTCAATTATTCTGTCTAAATACTCCCAAACACCTTCTTGTATTCCCTGTTGTGCACACCACAGTTCTTTCCTTCTCTCTAGATTATCCTTATTATCTGCATACGCTTCTAGTAGCTTAGTCTCCATTTCCTCCAACGTTTTTCGGCTTAGCATGGCGTATTCTTGTGCTAGCAGGCTCTATCAGACTAACTTTAACATAGTCTACAGCATCAGTGCCTGCTAGGTTAAGCTGATTGGTACATAATTTTGCCTGTTCAAACCATCTCTTGATTTCCTTCCTACACTGTTTCTCCCACTCATTTTCTCGAGCTGTGGAGGTTTTTTTACTATTGAAAGAGCATTATCACATGAGTAATTACAGCCCCTCTCCTATACACCCTATCCAACTCATCTTCTATCAAGGCGAATCTGTTTTGCCACCAACGATTCAATCTATCCAACCCTATCTTCCCATTCTTTGTTATTATTTGCTAAAAGACGACCCAGCTCCTTAACAACATCCCCTTTAAAAAGTGGCTTCTGGTTTTCCACAGTGAAATCTTCTACACTATCTCCAGCCTTTTTAACCCTTAAATTGGTTTTCTTAATTTCATTCACCAAAATTTTCTGGTTCTCTTTTAATGCATTTATTAACTCCCCTACTCTGCTAAAAGAATTCACGTTTTCGCAGTGGTTAAAATCCACTTTCTGAATATTTACGACTTCCGACCACAATTTTACAATGTCCTTTTCCCAAGGCTTTTCATCATTATCACCACTTTTATCAACATAAGTACCTGCTCCAAAATCTAAAATTCTTGCAAAACAAAACCCTCCACCTATGTCATTTCCTCACTACGATACTTAATTCATCATTAACAAGATCCTTCTCCCTAACCACACCACGTATTTCTGCTAACAAATCTTGATCACTACCACGTTTCCATCATTTCATCATCACCTGCGCCTGTCTCTGTTCCCATAATATAATCAAGAACGTCACTTTCATCACTTACACTTGCCTGGCCGGCCCCACTTTATTCCCACTAGCACTGTACTAACTCCAAACAAATGTCCCACCTTGCAATTGCACTCCAGTCCAGTAGTAAAATATTCCCAGGAACGTGCTGGTAGCCCACTGGGTTGAAGGTTGCCGTGGTGAACGCTCTGCTACCAAATATAGCAATCCAAGGAAGATACACTCACAACAGCATTTCTTCTTTCATTTTATTGCACATGTAGACAAAAACCTTCAACCCAGCTATGTTACAGAGTATGGTCAGCGCATATGAAAGCCTACGTGTACATGGGCTATAGAGTGAGCCTACTCAAAGTCTGTAGATTTCAGGACCGTCATCTAATTTACATTTATTTACAGATAGTATATTTAACCAGTGAATGGGTCGTTCCTCCGGTTAACAGGTCCGTGAAGGCAGTTCCGTTCATGCCGATCTATTTGGCCGCTCGTCCTCATTTGCTGTCTCGTTAACGGCTGTTATTGGTAACAAGTGCTGTGAAAGATAAAAGACACATTGGCGGAGAACATACAGTTGGCTATATATATATATATATATATATATATATATATATATATATATATATATATGTGTGTGTGTGTTGTGTGTGTGTGTGTGTGTTTTATTTATATATGTTTTACTCAGTGCTTGATTATAGTTTATATCTGATTGCTGCTGCATTGGTAGTTAGCGTCCCGTACTACTCTATCCCTACGCCCATAATAATAATTATAATAATAATACTAATAATATTAATAATAATAAGTCTTCCCTATAGTAATTTTCATCATATGAGTCATAACAGAAGTAAAACCAAAAATTATATTTACACCATATAAAGGAGAAAATGCAATTTGTGAGTGCAAAACATCCTCTAATTCAACTTCAGTTTCAAAATCAAAGTTCATTATTTCAACACAGTTGTCCTCTACATATTAATCAACATGTATTAATTTGCTTTAGGTGTCTGATATGATTTGTTATCGCTTTTGATATTTCATATCTAATCCCCATTTAATAATTATTTGGAAAGTGAATTTCATATATAGGCAGGAAGACTAAATCAAACAGGTTATAGAAAGTACAGGATGCAATGGAATGATGTCTTTCTACAAAAATTAAATTCCTTGGTCCCGAGCATAAAATTTAAAGTAGAATGGGAGAACAATAACTAAATCCCCTCCCCTTTTTAGTTGTCTTCATCATCAGAACTAATAACAACTACAAATTCACTGTCTTCAGGAAAGCAACATTCTCACTTCCATACTTGCAGCTATCATTCATGACATTTCAGTTAAACTCAGCATAGCAAGTAACTTATTTCTTAGAGCCCTCAGAATTTGCTTGCCAGATTTTCTTAAAGAACTTGAAACAATCATAAATCTACTTATCTTGTTAAAATACCCTAAGCACATAACAAAAAAAGCTATACATAAAGCAAAAATAATTTTTTACAAACCCACAGAAAACAAAGAAAAGGAAAAATACACAAACAAAATCATAATCCTTCACATGGGTAATTTACGAGAGATCACACAAACCTTAGGCCAACCCAACCCTTATCCGAATACATTGGGGATATCCTTAATTAACGTTCAGCAGAAGCCAGTTTCTAAAGACATAGTAGTTTATAAAATCTCCTGTAAGGATTGTGATAAGTCATACTATAGTTCCACAGGAAAATCTCTCTCTGAAAGATTAACTCAACATAAGTGCTCAGTTTCCCATGGATTTACTTATGGACAACATAGTTTAGCAATTTTCCAATGTATAAATAAGACGAACTATACCATAGATTGGAGCTCATCCTGAATAAAAGAAGATAATAGCATCAATCTGGGACTCTCACAATAGAGACAATATCTTCCTCAAGGCTATGATGAAGCAAATTAAGACAATTAACTAAACCAACGTAGGCTTAGCCGTGACCCCAGGCATCATGTAAGAGCGTATCTCAAACTATATATTTTGCAAATATATATACGCATATATAAATACATCACATTGTTAATAAAACTGATGAAAAGAGGCTTAAGCCCCCAATGCAGAAAACTAACTCTTGCTCCTACAGAAAAGGCCCATTAAAACACATGATACCCCTTACACACACTGCATCATTCATCTCCATCTTGTACTCACTCTCACTCTTTCTGGATATTGACACTTATTCGATCTAATAGCTCTTCCTTGCTATCTATATACCACATTCCAGATCTCCCTTTCTTCTCTCGGGTATGTTGACTATGTAATTTGCATTTGGTCAAGGAACGATAATGTAAAGATCTTTAGCAAGTTAAATTAATTATTACATCAATAAATTCACAATGGAAACGAAAAAAGGAATGTTGCCTATCCTTTTAAGAGTCCCTCATAAATAGAACTAGTAATGGGTATAAACAGTGCTTACAGAAACCTATCAATATTTTTGCCAAATTTCATCATTACTCTGGTCAAAACAAATAATAATTTGGAAGATATCCCCTTCTACTTAAGATATTTAGAATAATGTACCATTCAAGAACAATACAACAATGACACATACTTATACAGAAGGCAAAAAAAAATGCTTAAGATATGTTACAGTGTGCAGTTATCTTCTCATACATATAATTGAAAACAATCATTACAATCAATTAGGCAAGGGAAAATAACGCACTGAAAAGAAACATCATTCATTAAGTCTAAGTCTAATTTATAGAAAAAAGCTTTTGTAATAATATGAAAATCGGTCAAGGCATGTATAAACTTGATCCATTAATTTCAAAAGAAATATGTAAAATATTTACATTTTATTAGCTCACATTAGTAAAAAAACTGGTCACTCTCTATACACACACACACTATATATATATATATATATATATATATATATATATATATATATATATATATATATATATATATATATACATATATATACATATATATATATATATATATATATATATATATATATATATAGTATATATGTATATATATATATATATATATATATATATATATATATATATATATATATATATATATATATATATATATATATATATATATATATATATATATATATATATATGTATATATATATGTGTATATATATATATATATATATATATTATATATATATATATATATATATATATATTATATATATATATATATATATATATATATAGATTATGGGACCTGAGTTCGTTTCCCGGTACGTGACATTACTATTTCCTCAAAACATTTCTTTTAATTTGGATCTTCAGGCTTTGTAGTGACAAGTATATCCAAAAAGGAGCAAAGAATTCAATTAGTTAACAGGCCATGGCGGCTATTACAGTTGCATATATATATATATATATATATTAGTCTAAGGATCCACAATAATATTCTTGTTTATCAAGACGAAATATATTTGTAGAAATATATACAAAGTTTAGAGCTTCTCTCCATCCTTCTGTGAACTTGATCGCTAACTTAATGAGACACAACAATGGTGAAGAAATAGAAATAAATATAAACAAGCAAATATGATAAACGAGGTTAAAATATGCAAACAAGTCATTGGGTCATATTCTTTTCCATAATTCTCTTTGATCTTCGAGGCGGGATAAAACGCTGGTCTTCTTCCTGACTGAAATTTTGAGGGACGTTATCCAAAAAGCTACTTTGTAGATCGGACTCTGGACACGCCTTTGAAGTTATTAATTCTGGCCCTTTTGCAAATCTCTTCACTCAAAAGAAAATTGTTCATTTGTTCATAATGCCAGTATTCCCCTCGAAGGTGTCATTTAAAGAGATGAGAGCCCCTTCAATAATCCTCCTAGTGGTCCAATCTGCACACTTATAACTTTGCCTCCCTTGAAGTCAATGGCATGATCAGAATCCTAAGTGTGCTTAGCAATGGAGCTGTAACGTGTTCAAAAGCTGCAGAGGCAGTCAAGTTGACCAGCCCAAGGAGATTGTTAAGCGCGCTGTCACTGAGGGCACCACTAACCTTATCACGCCGAAATTTGGACTAAGCAACATGAAAAAAAAAGTTCAAGTCACATGGATTATGAATTATATCAATGCATAAAAGGGAACATATTCGTATAACCATAAAGAAAATAGTGCTAGATGTAAATTCGCAAACTTTTCGACATGTAGTATGACATTAGAAATGAAAAAAAAGTTTAACACTACTTGGCAACATCACTTTGATTCTGAGAATCTGGACGATACAAAAAGAATCATGTCGCATGAGATTTGAGCATCACTGTACATGCTTGGGGAAATTCTGCATTTGGATATTTGCCAAGTAATTTTCTCCTTAAAGTATCAACAATATATATATATATATATATATATAATATATATATATATTAATATATATATAATATATTATATATATATATATATATATATATATATTATATCTAATAAAGGAGCCCATAAAAACACCAAATGTAGAGAGAAAGTACTATATTTCAGAGGGGACTGCTGTCTCCTCTTCAGGTATATGAATGAGAAAAGTTTACAGAAAAGGTGGTATTTATACCAAGAGATTCGTCCACAAGTAAGCCAATTTAGGTCACCCCCGCTGATAATCTTCCTTTAATCTTCTTAAGCGTTGGTTGAATGAACACTGCGTCGACGATGTCTGATGTCCAATTCCCTTTTGAGATGTCATTACCTGCTTCTCTTTTATTAAGGCCGATTCCATCATTTGACTCTTGTACCGGCAGTTGCTGCTATAAATTACACGTGACATATTCCAGTTTATTCTATGGTTATGTTCATTTATATGATTGAAAATAAAGACCCGAAGTTCTGTTGTCCATACCTAACTGACCGTTTGTGTTGTATTAATCTCTGGGGAAGTGATTTACCTGTAAATCCGATGTAAGATTGGTCACAGTCCTGGCATGGGATCTCATATACCCCAGAGTCTTTGGGCGATGTCTTTTGTTGGACGTTAATCAGGGATTTGGCTAAGGTATTTGGGTAGGTAAATGCAAAAGGGTTGGATTTCCCAAGGGTGTGAGTTACTCTCTTAATCGTCTCCAGGTGGGGAATTTTTATTTTATTGTTGGGTGTGTCTCTGGTCTTGTCTTTAGGGGGTCGGTAGAAAATTACGTTTGCTTTTTTGAATTGCTTTCTCCTTGGTATAAAAAATACCACCTTTTCTGTAAACTTTTCTCATTCATATACCTGAAGAGAGACAGCAGTCTCTGAAATATAGTACTTTTCTCTCTACATTTTGGTGTTTTTATGGGCTCCTTTTATTAGATGGAATTCTGTTGTTACAGAACACTTTTACCAGTCATATATATATATATATATATATATATATATATATATATATATATATATATATTCCTTTCTTGTTAATAAAAGTACTCACACTACACACTACTTGCTTTGTACTTTAGAATACACTTCAGTCTACACAATCTTGTATTATTCTAATTAATAATAAAGATGTTTTCATTCCCATACTAGTCCTTTTCCTAAATCCAAATTCGACCTCTACGTTCCCAAAGGGCAGCGTAACTCAAAATCTGTGTCACGTTTAAGAACAAAAGCAATGTTTGCGAGTTACCCAGTGTAAATTGTTACGAAATGTTTTAATATGATAACAAGAAAATCTGGCGATGATTCTTTTAGCATTGTTTAGGTCTGTAATGCTTTCAAATACTAAATAAAATAATTGAGAAAGTTTGATTTGGCAGCGCCACCTCCCACCTGCTCAGAACGACAAGAAGGCTTGAAAATACAATAATTTTCCAGGTGTGTTGGATTCTAGGTACATATTTTCCTTCATAATCCTCATCTGTCATTTATACATTTATACGAGCTTTCTTTATAAACTTATCTTCGTATTTATGTCAGTCTGCTAAGTAGAGGACATCGAGTCGAAAGGCCTCGCAGAACTCCTTCGTTTTACTTTCCTTCATGGCTTTTGACTTTATTTATATACGTGTGTGTGCGTGTGTAAGTGTGTCTGCAAGCCTGTGTCTGTTCGTGTGTGCTTTACCCTTTCGTTCAGTTGTGGTTTTAGATGGAAACGAAAGTGAAAACGCATATCAAATAGAGAGAGAGAGAGAGAGAGAGAGAGTTAATTTCTTGCTTTTTCCTTCCTGTACATTTCACCTCATACCTCCGCCGAATCTCCCTAGAGCCTGACAAAACCAATATTGGAAGACCCAAATACGACCTGGTGTCCGAATGACCGAAAGGACACCCGAAGGTGTGTGGGTGTTGGTGATGCAAAACAAAAGAAAAATGGAAGACGGCGGCACTGGTTTTCTTTAGTTTTGTTGGGTCTTTTCCAGATGTCTTCTCTATTCCAGGCTTTTTTCCCAGCAACTCGGTTCTTCCATTATGATGGATGAGCCTCCTTAAAACAGATCCTGGCAATAGATTCCTACAGATACAACGTCCCCGTAATGAGATCTGTCATGGACCGCAACCGGTCCTGCAGGATCTTACTGCCAAAAATAGAATGAGACTGGAATGACAGGCGGCAGCAGTGAAGACAAGCAAAGGAGGAAGAAGCTCAAGAAAAGTAGAAAAATAACCTTAAAATTAGTTTATTATACAAAATATACAAAATGTACAAGTGAATCAGGTCCAGTGACAAAAAATAAACATCCATAAATGAATTAAATAAAAAAAAGGCAGCAACACTAATAATCCAATTAAGTGATTCTTGTACAATTCAACAAACAATTTCATAAGCAGCATGACTAATATAATAAAAGCAACATCATATCTACAAAAGAAGCACGGCAAAAATGCAAAAGCAGTGCAGTACATAAATACATGTACAAAACCAGGCAGCATAATACACATAAACACATTGAAAAAGCATTGAAATAACGATTACAATATATGTAAAAACAGCAGCATAATAATAAATGAGAAACGAATGTTAATCACAGCAAATACAAACACAAGCAACACACACAAAAACAAACTCAAGAGTTGTCATGACAGTCATAACTGTCAACGAGGGTGCAGACAAACGACGAACTCGATCGAGGCATCAAGGCAGCCACTAGCTGCAAAACAGGAACACATCCACAAAACAGTCGACCCCCTAATCGAGTCGTCGGAACAGCCGTTTGCTGCCGAAGGAACAAATCCTCACACAGATGACCATGGTAAGATCATCGGAGCATCCTCATACAGCCATCAGGGAAAATAGTGACACTAACGACGAGGAGGTCCTCCACCTCCTTCCGAAGCCAACTGGTAGGTAATACCTGTCACTCATCAAATGAGTCCCTGCTACTCTGCTGCCGAAATACTACTATTCTCTGTTGCTCTGAACTAGACTTGCTGCTGCCCTGGACCTGACCAACTCAGTCAGTCACTGAGACAGGTAAACTCCTATGCAAAGGAAACCACGCACAGGTAACGAGGTAACAACGCACCAAAAGAGCTGACAAACGATTGTTCCATTACCAACAACCATTTACCCTTACAGGTTTTACTGTAGTTTCATTATCTGAAATTGTAACAGCCTGGTGTGGCTTATTTGATTGTTTCAACTTCCCTCCTGTGTTTTGTTTTGTTGAATAGAGGCGACGGTTGCCGCCCAATTCTTTTCAGAAGCAGTTGGGTTCAGCACACCAGCTAGTCCAGATCTCAACAGCAGCAGGAATTGGTTACCTGTAGGTCACTACTGGTAGAGGATGAGAACACCAATTGGTTCTTCAGCAGTTTGGGGTATTTGCTTGGAGTAGCAGTGTCTGCTATCAGTTCAAATGCTCTGATGAAGGATGGATGATGGCTGAAACATGGTCATTAGTGGAGTTCCTGTATGACAGCAGTAAGATTGTTGCGATGTTCGTCTGGTTGGAGCATCTGTGGCTGTGATGCGGTTTTGAGTTCGTCAGTGAATTCATCCTTTGTCAGCTGAGATTGAGTGTGAAGGCTACGGCTTATCTTTACTTCTGTTACAAGTGTCATTTATAGATTCACTAGCCTGAGCTGTTTTCAAGGTCTAACATATATCTGATTTTAGGCCAGTTTTTTTGCACTGAATCCACACTGAATACAAAAAATCATACTCATTTTACTCACTCAGATCAAGTTAATGAAATATTAGCACATTAAAAATATCCTAAATTCCAATTTATTTGTAGGTGAATGAAACAATATTGAAAATATTAGACCAGTTTATTCACAGAAGACTTACAAAATATTTTGAATAGACAGCAAGAAGAGTATGATAAACTAAGGAAGCTACTCAAGGATGAATGGTCTCTTCACTGACTTCAGTTTGTGCTGAGCAGACTCCACATCCCTCTTCAGGCACCAGCAGTAGTCAGCCAGAAAGTTGACATTCAATCGGCCTTGATAGTGTTCCTCCATAACACTAATATCTTGGTGAAAGTGCTCACCCTGTTCTTCACTGAAGTCTCCACAATTCTCTGGAAAATAGTCCAGATGAGACTAGAGGAAGTGCATTTTCACTAACATGCACTCACTAAGTTGGGAGAAATTCTCCATTACCTCATCAACCACCTTCTGATACTGGGAACTTCTGTGGTTGCCAAGGAAGTTTGCAATGACTGACTTAAGGGACAACCAGGCAGAGTTCACCAGGATTCAGTGCATCATCAAAACTAGCATCCTTGACGAGTTCCCTCATTTGAAGGACATCAATATACCTGCCTTAAGTTTCTCCATGCTTTTTTGTTGAAACTTTTGATGGAGGAAAGCAAATCCTCTACCTTCCCTGTCCAATGCCTTTACAAATTACCAGAGCCATACACTTTCCCGACATCACAAGCTAATGTGAAAACACCCAGAGCCATGCTCTTCCTCTAAACGAAAAACATGTCAATCATATTGTGAAACACCCAGAGCCATACACTTGCTCACAACACAATAAAAAAAAGCTCATATACAAATTAGCTGGGCCATACACTTACCCCACAAATATTGATATGAAAAACCAAAATCCAGCAGTATAAACAATAATCAATAAATGACTCTTGTAACAAAAGTAAAGATAAGCCATAGCCTTCACACTCAATCTCAGCTGACAAAGGATGAATTCCCTGACAAACTCAAGACCTCATCACAGCCACAGATGCTCCAACCAGACGAACGTCACAACAGTCTTACTGCTGTCGCACAAGGGACTCCACTGATGACTATGTTTCAGCCACCATCCATTCTTAATCAGAGGATTTGAACTGATAGCAGACACTTCTACTCCGAGCATATACTCCAAACTGCTGAAGAACCAACTGGTGGTCTCATCCTCTACCAGTAGTGACCAACAGGTATCCAATACCTGCTGCTGTCGAGATTTGGACTGGCTGCTCTGCTGAACCCAACTGTTTCTGAAAAGAAGTGGGCGGCAACCGTCGCCTCGCTTCAACAAAACAAAAACACAAGAGGGAAGTTGAAACAAACAAACAAGCCACACCAGGATGCTATAATTTCAAATAATGAAACTACAGTAAAACCTCACAAGATCCCACAGAACGATTAACAAAGCAGCTTTCATGACTGTTGTCCCTGTTTTTACCTTAAATGAAATATGTTATTATATAATTCTATTTGTACTATTATCACTCAATTTAATGTTTTGTTTTTGCTGGTAAGGAGAAAATTAAAGACTCAGGGTAGCATCATTTACAAATATAAATTCTACTGTCCAAAGCAGCAAGATGCCAAGGTCCTAAGTGAAATGCCGCGACTCATTGTTCCCCTATGTTTTATCTCCAACCTCTACTCATCCCCACTCTCCCTTACCAAGGTTCCAATCCAAGAAGATCTGGAGTTTCCAACTCTTCTGGTGGCTGCGGGGTCCCAACTACCACGATCATGCACTCTTCTCTCAGGGGTTGTGCGAAGGACGTGCCCCAGCCATCTCATCCCCCTTTTGTCATTATCTCTAATTTCCCTTGTGGTGTTATTTCTCACTCGATCCTACTGTCTGCCTTCCGATGTTCTCCTTAGTGCTTTATTTTCCAATTGGCAAAGCTCTCTCTCTATAGTTTTATGAGCGTGTCAAGATTCTTGTACGTATATTATAAATTCGTCATAGACTTGGTCATTTCAGTTATTTAAAAGCACAGAAGCTTTCTGAGAGAGAGGAGAGAGAGAGAGAGAGAGAGAGAGAGAGAGAGAGAGAGAGAGAGTGGAGGACGTTTCAAATTCCTGTCGCTCTTGCAAAAGAAGAATGTTGCAACCAGAGCCAGCTGTTCACTTTCGATCAATGACACGCCATTCACGGCAGATTGCAACTCTTTAAAATTCGTGTAGTACACGATTCAATTGTCGCATTTCCACTTTGGCTATGTTCTGACATTTTAAAACGTTTTGTTCCAGCATAGAAAAATCAGAACTGTTCTGTTTTCACTTAAAGTCTTGACTTCGTTTCTGTCCATATATGTCGTATTTTGACGTCTGTGGAATCTCATGCATCTGCAATAGAATAACGTTGAACTTCAGTTGAACAATTAGAACTCAAACACTAACAGAGGTCAAGGGTGAGGTGTTACAGAATAGGGGATGAAGGCACGCTTTGATGAACGCAGCCATATTTGGATTAGTATTAATTAAGTTTATTACCATACGAGTTGAAAAATTTAGTGTCACTTATTATGATATTTTTTCTTTAAAGTCTCGGATTTTCACTGGATTCGGCGCATCTGTTCGCATCTTCCTTTCTTCTTGCCTTAATAAGCAGTCTCTTAGGATGCCATTTAATTTATAAGAGTGAAGAAAGAGATAGATTTTGGATACATCTACCCAATAGAACACATATTTAGAATATATATTTACATCATGGATGAACTAATAAAGGGTATCTATTTCAGTGAAGTAAGCTTATAAGTAAAGTTATAAAAAATCAAAACGTGGTTTATGCAAATCTTCCTGATAAAGAGATTTCCTAAAGATGCTCTGAAGCACCTTTATGGAGATAGTAGGAAAGATAAACAAAGTCAGAAGAATTTTAGGAGTTAATTATTCTTCACGTCTAAGTTATACGTCCGTCTTAGAAACATCTTAATTCCTCAGCAGTAGGCCTCTCTCTCTCTCTCTCTCTCTCTCTCTCTCTCTCTCTCTCCTCTCTCTCTCTCTCTCTCTCTCTCTATATATATATATAAATATATATATATATATATATATATATATATATATATATATATATATATATATATATATATATATTATATATATATATATATATATATATATATATATATATATATATATATATATATATATATTTCAAATTGTTATCTGAGAAGGAACATTTCTTTAATAACACTCTTGTTACAGAGCTCTTAATAATTTCATGATTTAGATTCTCTCTCTCTCTCTCTCTCTCTCTCTCTCTCTCTCTCTCTCTCGTCATTCTATTTCTTATTTTAATTACATAATCTCAGATCTATAATGCTTCCACCATTCTCACATTTTCCCCCTCCCTCTCCCCACCCGTTTTTAATTTTCTGTAAAAGAAAACTATTGAGATGTTAGTCCGTCCATACTTTTCTATCCGCCCTCAGATCTTCAAAATGACTAAGGCAAGAAAACTGTAAATTGGTATCTGATCATCCACCCTCCAATCATCAAACGTACCAAATTCCAGCCCTCTAGCCTCAGTAGGATTGATTTAACTTTAGGAAAAAATTAGCCATGATCGTACGTCTGGGAACGCTATAGGTGTTACAAACACAGGCCACCACCGGCCGTAGCTGAAAGTTTTCATACAACATTATACGCTGTACAGAAACTCGTTGCTTGATTTTTCTTCGTTAGTCTTAGATACTCTCAAAATCCGTTTGATTAAAAGAAGAAGGAAAAAAAAACCAATACCGTTTTGCCTCACGGTCTCTCAGTTGAAGACTCCAGACCCTTCTCCCTCCGCTTCTCAGATCCACCCTTGAGACGGAAGTCTTCCAGTGCAGGATTCCTCCCTCAGACGAACACACCCGAACCACAGCAAAGGAAAGACTCTCGGTTTGAAGAACTAGGGGTCGGGCGCTGGTGCAGGAGAGTCGAAATCGACCAATGAGAGTAGCGGGGAGTATATATAAACAAAAAATCAGTGAAGAGAGAGAGAGAAAGATGCATCGGTATTCGATGAGAATAATAATAATGAATAAGAAAAAAAAAAGTAAAAAATGCGCCAGAGCTTCCTCGACGCAATCGAGTTTTCTTTACAGTGTATACTGCTGTATGAAGCTCTCGATGTGCTGCGGTATGGAACTCACAGCTAAGACCGGGCAGCAATCAGTTGCTCCCCAGATGCGGTTCAGTGAAGTTGCGCCGGTGACGCCTCCGGAATTGCACTGGCGGTGTCAGACGAACGATCGTGGCTAACTTTAACCTAATATAAAATAAAACCTACTGAGGTTAGAGGGCTGCAATCGTTATGTTTGATGACTGGAGGGCGGATGATTCATCGTACCAATTATCAGCCATCTAGACTCAGTAGTTTTTAAGATCTGAGGAAGGAGAGAAAAAGTGCGGACGGACAGACAAATAGCCATTTCAATAGTTTCCTTTTACAGAAAAATAAATGTGAATAGGCGATAAAATATAAAATATTGCTTTGCTCACAAAATATTCTCTAACAAAAAGGAATTTCTTTGAATCGTATACCTTCTCTCAAACTTATATTTGGACATCTAAATAAAATGCACAATTTATGTTTTAGATGATGAGCCAATTATTACACACACACACACACATACCACACTTACCAATTTCACCGGTTAATTCTGTATCATTGAGATTCTAATCTCATTTTCTTTTTGTACTTAATTGCTTTAGTTATTTGGCTTTTTTCTGAACAAAATATTAATCCAATTATCATCATTTAATATCATTATTGCTGATGTTTAAAAGCTAGATTTTCGCTTCGCCAAGGAAATTTTTATCCAACTGAAAAACTATCAGATAAAGGAAGAAGAAACGAACGCCCGCAGTACCTTTTTCATTGTCTTTCCCTGAACAGAAGAGGAGAGCGAGGGTAGTGACTGCTTCCAATGTCAATTTTCCACTTGATCTCCTTGACAAGTCATTGGCAGGCGAGTGCATGTCTACAAAAACCTCTACTACAAAGATTTGATTGATGGCTCTCCATTTCGCCACCTGGTTGAAAGCTCGACATTTTTATTTTTCTGGATTGAGAAACACAGTTCTCTCTTTCAGAGGGAACAATTGTTCCTCCTTTTCACGAATCGCTATGTGGATATGTCTTTCAGTGTGAATACACAAAAAGTCAGACTGCTGGGTTAGTTTATAAACGTGCTTAGTTTTCGTTGTAAATTTATGAACTCGTATATCATTAGATATTGTCTTTGATATGTAACTATAGAATATTTTAGAAACTTTGACCGTAACTAGCTTTATGTTAGGCACCTATAGACATTATTATTTAAGGTTGCCTTCATTCAATTCATTTATAAAGTTTCATGAGCTAGTTTTTGTAAGTTTTATCTGTAATCATTACATCATTGTTGTAGTATATCTAAATATTGTTAATGCTATATTTCATTAATGTTTTGCTTTAGTAATTTCTTGGATTCTGAGTCACCAAAGGACTGTGATTCCAGTTTTGTGAAATTAACTTCCATCGGTCATCAAAAGCTGGAAACTGGAGCGGTTTCAAGTATCCTTTATAGCACAAATACTCGTTATAAAAATAGTCAGTTTCCAAACTGACAGCTTATGTGACCCCAGTGTCCCATATCTACCTTAATTTACCTTTTTCTGGATCCATGATGCAGTTAAAGGATTTAAGAGATAACGGAAGCA
The DNA here is from genome assembly GCF_015104395.2 of Macrobrachium nipponense. Classification (NCBI taxonomy): domain Eukaryota; kingdom Metazoa; phylum Arthropoda; class Malacostraca; order Decapoda; family Palaemonidae; genus Macrobrachium; species Macrobrachium nipponense. Next base: position 49,653,578 of record NC_087214.1, read on the forward strand.
TTAGATCAGAAGTTTTCTGCTCTGAAAATACTTTAGTTTCAATAACAATAATAAAAAATAGTTTATCCGCAGAATGTGTCTTCCATTTTCCTAAAAGAGCGTCCATCTCCTTTTCCAGGGATTCAAAGTGTTTTCTGTTTTAATTTATAGATGTATTTTATCAGTTCCAAACATATAAAGGTTCTCATTACCGGAAATAGAATAATTCACAATTCTTTTTTTGTTGCCCTGAAAACTCATCTGAGGGGGGAGGGGGGGGGGGGGGGGGGGGGGGGGGGGGGGTGGGGGGGGGGCTTTAGCCTTAACTTTGTTAACATGGGCAATAAATCTCCATTCGCTAATTGTGTGTAACATTTCCACTTAATAGACAAACTATTTATACGCTTTTTGACTGCAACAGAATTCTGTTGCAAATACTTTTAGAGATTTCAAACTCAAATTAGAGCCCTTTAGCTGAATTTTCCCTTCAACTAATGTGAAAATTACAAGTGCCAATCCACAAACTTTTTAAAGGTTATTATTGTTGTTGTTGTTGTTGTTGTGGCAAGCCTCCAGCATTGGCTCGTGATAGTGTCTTTCATACTTTTTGTATAAACACCCTGATGTCTATCGTGTTTCATCTGTTCTATAACTCACTTTTTTTCTCTTTTTACCAAAATCAATCATATTTACTCATAAATACTTATATGAATCAACGGTTTCTATGTTTTTCAATGTCCACATCAACGTTCTTTCCAGCATCTTCCATATTCCATTATTACTTGACAATGCTCACTTTTTTATTCTCAACCTGCTAATCGAAAAAACTTTGAAAAAAAAAATATCCCTAGTTTCTGCAGTTTCTCATTACCATTCCCCATCAATGTTGTATTCTCTAAAATGTCAACCGTACAACACTTTCGTTAGGACCTCATTTCTTATTCCAAAACTTGGTACTTTCAACAAAGGTCTTTCCTCTAACTCCTTGTATCAGTTATTCATTTTGAAAACTATCTTCTCAACAGTTGTTCAGACTAGTAATATTTGTTAAAGCTTTTTACTTTAACCCTTTCTTCCATCCTGAAATTAATCCCTACTCCAAAACGTGAAACCATTCGGATCAAACTTAAGTATCTTCGATTAAATTATAAAACAAAATTTCACTTTCTTGTTCTATAAAGTTTTTTCGTAGTTGGTATGCATCAATAATAATAAAACTTTTCATAGAGAACCTCAAGGTATGTTATAAACCTAAATGTCTTAGCTTCAGGGATAAATATATATATGTATATATATATATATATATATATATATATATATATATATATATATTTAAAATCTTAAGGAGGATCCAGGAAAAAGTTTAAGTATTTTCTAAGATTACATATTTTTACTTCTGCGCTGACAGTATTCATACGAACCCAAGTGAATTTATTCACATCACAAAAAGAAAATGGATATGCTGAAAAGGAAACTCCAATATACCAACTCTCCTTTGCGGAAATGAATGGGGTTGTGGAATGAAAGAAAGAAGGTGGAAGCTGTTGAGACGAACTGTGTGTGAAGTAATTGTGGATGAAAAAGAAATGAATATAGAGATTAGTAGGAGTTAAAAACATGTGAACGTGGAAATTGGTAGACGATACATATGTCTGTGTGTGTAGGCTATATGTGTGTGTGTTGGACTGCCATAGCCACATTGCAAGCCCAAACTAAAGATGAGGATTATATGAATAAGATCTTTCTTTCCTCACCATCTATCCAGTACACTCAAAGTCTTCCTTTCCTCCTCCTTCCTAACATATCCGAATTGTACATATCTTTTCTTCACCTTACTTGTCTCCATCCTCCGAACTTTCAAACATGACCAGACCAACCCAAAACACTTCAAACAACCCTTTGGTCTAAATTCAGCTTTTACTTCTCTGACTTATTCCAACTTTTATTCATTCAACAACCACACTCAATTCCATAAAGGAGAATTGGCTGAACAGAACTTTCTCTTGAACATTTGTATTTCCTTTCCATGAAATGAACAAATTCCCTATCGTTTATATGAATATTAACAACGCAGAAAGTTTTCCACCATCCAGAATAATATAGAATTGTAGGAAATACTGAATAAGGTTTTGGTAAACTTCTGTTTAGATTTTACCATATGACCATTGCCCCACAGCTAAGATAGTTTAGTACCTTGCTGTTCTCTTGATGTGAAAATGGTGATTATTATTCATGTATGTGAATTGCCAGAAAACATCTGACGTCGAATAATGAAGTGCACTTTTTATTTCTATTTTAGGGAAGACTTCAAGTTCTCTTTATTTTATGGTAGAAGCGAAAGTTTGATTAGAATAGCATCATAGTTTGGGGAGATGATTCGTTTTAGGATAGAAAAAATGTATACAATAGAAAAATAAGTGAATTAATAAACTGAATCTCCTTAGTTTGAACAGCTAATGAAGTACACGTCTTCAGAATAATGACTGATACAAGAAGTTAGAAGAAGAACCTTTGATGAAGGCACAAAGTTGTGGTATATGAAACCAATTTACAAGGGACTGTTGAACAGTGGACCTTTTGGATGTGATACAATAATGGAGAGGGATGATAATGAGAAACTAGAGAAAGGTTAGAAAACGTGAGCAAAATCAAGAATAGAAAAATGTTTAGAAAGCATGTGGGCAAAATTAAGTAGAAAAAAATGTCAAATTTAGAAAAAATGTGAGCAAAATCAAGTTCATATAAAATGTGGGCAAAATCAAGTTTAGAAAACTGTGTAGAAAACTGTGAGTAAAGTAAAATGTGAAAAAATGTAAACAAAATCAAGGTTGTCTGAAAAATGGAAATCTGTGGAGGTTGGAAACAATAGAAGCTGTTGAAACTTATATGTATTTGGAAGTAAATATAAATGACCTTTTCTAAAAAGAGAAAAATAGGCGAGTTACAAAACAGGGGAAACAAGATAAGAAATAATTGGGTGTGGAAAATAATTACAGGACTCTTGAAGCATCTATAGAAGCCCAGGATAATATAATAATAATAACAATATTGAACGAATGGTTACAACACTATAATTTTACATATTTTGTATCCTAACTGTAGTTGACCGGAAGAATTCAACTAAAGTGCAATAATTTGAATCTCATATTCTCACAGTTTAACATCTCAAATCATTTACAACTGATACCGCCAGTTTTACTGAATTCCATTACAATAATAAATTCGTCTGTTACACAGAAATTGCGAATTCGGATTTAATGCCCATTTCACTAAACTGGACAAAGCCAATAGGTTTCGGGCAACCCACCCCCCCCCCCCACAAAAAAAAAAAAAATTTAAAACTATTTGGTTTTGGTAATGAAAATCATTGTGTGTTTGGAACTAATACATACATCGGCAACTAAAAAAGGAAAACAAAAACTTTAAATTCTCGTAAAACAAGATAAAAGTTTCGCAGGAGAATTAAAGGTATTTTTAGTGAAAGAAATAATCTTATGAATGTAACCAAAGTATTCTGCTCTGATGCTCTTCAGTTATCTCTTGAGATCTTCGCCTGTAACGTGGATCCAGAAAAAGACAATTTTAAGCTAAATATGGGGCATTGTGCCCCGTAAACAAACAGTTGGGAAACTGACTCGGCTTTTATAATGGGTATTTGCGCTTCAAATGACGCCTGAAATTGCTCCAGTTTCCATCTTTTATTTTGAATATTGTGGGAGTTCGACTAAGAATTTTTGATTTATAGTCCTCTAGAGACTTCAAAATCTATAAAATTTTGAAATTAAATCTGCAATTAAATATGGCATGCGTAACAATCAGACGTACCGAAACAATGATATTATGACAAGATACAGGACTTAAACAACTAAGTAATCAAATTAATGAATAAAAGAAATAGAGGGGTCTCAAACAATAACGCGTCTTGAACTTCGTAACCAAAAACTAATTGGGTTATAGTTGCCTCAAATACTCTGCTGTTATATATCAAAGCAAACATTCCCATGATGCAAGATATACGTATGAATCTACAACGAAAAGAAAGTATGTTTACTGTTTTGAATTTTGGTATATTCGTGTTAAAAAGAACAACCACAAAACAATTCGTGAAAAGAAGGAGCAATCGTTCCTGCTGAAAGGTTAACTGTTTCTTAAAAAAAAAAAAAACTTTTGATATTTCAGACAGGAGGCGAAATGGAAAGCCATCAATCGAATCCTGTAGTATAGGGCTTCTGCAAATATGCACTCGCCTGTCGATGACTTGTCAAGGAGATCCAGAGTCAATCTGGCACTGGATGCATCTCCAACTTTGCTTTTCTCTTCTGTTCAGAAAACGATCAGTGAAAAAGATCCCTGTTAAGTCAAATATTGCTTTGATGAAGAGATAATCAATATTTCTGAGATCGGTAACAACAACAAAAACGACAACAACAACAACAACAATAATAATAATAATAATAATAATAATAATAATAATATAAAAACGAATCATGGTGATGAAGCTGACTTAAGTAAACTGAAAGAGATGACAGAAAACGCTAAAGAAGCAAGGAAACAAGGTAGGAACTGAACGAAAAATACTAAGTACAGGAGAAGGGACTAAACACACAATAGAAGATATCAAACAGGATTAAAGCTAAAGCACATGAGATCCAACGGTACATGAAGGTAGAAGAAATGGGGAGAATAAACCAGATTCACCGAGATCACAAAAGACACGATCAGACAACAATTAAAGAATCCCGATGAAGCCCATGGAGACTGGCTCAAAATCTTCAAGGCCCTACACCCACGAATAGCAGAACAACTCCAGCACTGTATCATAAATCGCCATGCGCCCAAATGGACGGCCACAGGAAGAACATCCTTAGTACAGAAAGACAAGAGTAAGGGAAATATAGCCAGTAACTACAGGCCTATCGCTTGCCTACCAGTAATGTGGAAGTTACTAACAGGCACCATCAGTGAAAGGCTATACAACTACCTAGAGGATACAACCACCACCCCTCACCAACAGAAAGGCTGCAGAAGTAAGTGTAGGGGCACAACAAACCAGCTCCTGATAGACAAAATGGTAATGAAGAATAGTAAGAAAAGGAGAACCAACCTAAGCATGGCATGGATTGACTACATGATACACGATAGTACAAGCGGCAAACAGAATTCCTGAGAATATATGGGGAAGAGGAATGCACAAATGAAATGCAAGATTACGATCTCTTGGATAAGAGTAGCAGAGGTTGCGCAAATGGAATGCAATACTTACAGGCTCTGGGATAAGAGTAGCAAAGGTTAACTTCAGGAGAGGGATTTTTCAAGGCCATTCCCTGTCCCCACTACTCCTCATAGTAGCCATGATTCCTATGACAAAAGTATTACACAAGAAGGATGCTGTGTACCAACTCAAAAAAGGAGACAACGAACCATCTCATGTTTATAGAGGACATCTAGATCAGGCCCTAAGAACCAGATATGTCCAAAGAGCAATAGATGGAAATAATATCACACCCATATGCCGGAAGTGCAATATGAAAAACGAGACCATAAACCACATAGCAAGTGAATGGCCGACACTTACGCAGAACCAGTACAAAAAGAGGCATGATTCAGTGGCAAAACCCCTCCAGCAAACCCTGTGTAAGACACACCACCTAGCTTACAGTAATAAGTGGTGCGAACACCAACCTGAGACAGTAGAAAATGATCAGGCAAAGATCCTCTGGGACTATGGTATCAAAACAGATAGGGTGATATGTGCCAATACACCAGACGTGACGTTGATTGATAAGATCAAGACGAAAGTATCACTCATTGATGTCACAATTACCATGGGACACCAGTAGTAGATGAAGAAAGAAAAAAAAACTGATAAGTATCAAGCCCTGAAAATAGAAATAAGAAGGAAATTGTACCCATAATCATAGGAACACTAGACACGATCTGAATTTCCCTGAAAAGGAACCTGGAAAAACTAGCGTCTGATGGAACTCCAAGACTCACGTGGTCTACAAACCAGCGCACATAGTAACCAAAGTGATGGACTCCTAAGGATTCAGGATGCAACCCGGAACCCCACACTTTAAAAACCACAGTCGAATAGGATGACTGTGACAAGAAAAAATTATTATTATTAATAATAGCGTGTAATTTTGATTAAAAAAAAGGCCTATAGGTGGCTACAAATGAAATCAAACAAATAAACTTGAACAATCATAATACAGTCTAAGGGTAAGAAAAGAATGCGAAATTTGTGGATAACAGTAATCGCGCTAGTTTCTGCTAATGTAAAAAATTTTGACTTCAGCGAAAAATTAAATTTGGACATGGACTTAAAACTGATTCCATGAAAGAAGTCCTTTGTTCAAGATAATGTCCAATAACGGATCCGACTGAGGTAATGCTAACGAAGTTATCCTTTGGTTTGTTGGTTTGGGAATTTGTTGCATACAAAGAGATCTTTCATATTTGATCTCGCCTATTTTCAAACCTCTTTTATCCTCATCTAGTGCCTATGTATTTGCTCTCTCTCTCTCTCTCTCTCTCTCTCTCTCTCTCATCTCTCTCTCTCTCTCTACAGAAAACTTTTAAGGCTTCCTCCTGCTTTGGAGCACCAGTGACCACTTCCAAAAGGGCGTCTTTCATTTGCTTTCGTTCGAGTGTATTCGAATGAGGGAGGAATCCAGGAGCTCCTTCCCACTGGAAGACTTTCGTCCCAAGGGTAGAAATGAAACCCTCTCCCAGCAGTGAAGGGAAAAGGGTCTGGTCGGGATTTCGTAGCTGAAAAGGTACTGAGGCAAAAGACTAATTCTTTTCTGAACCAAATGCTTTTGGAGAGTATCTACGCCTAACGAGGAATATCAAGGATAAAAACTAGTTGAGAGAGAGAGAAGAGAGAGAGAGAGAGAGAGAGAGAGAGAGAGAGAGAGAGAGAGAGAGAGAGAGAGAATGTCTATTTTATTGATGATTTAGAACGTTTCCAAGACGGACGTATAACCATAAAAGCGACGAATGATTAACACCTAAAAGTCTCCAGTCTTTGTTTTTCTTTCATATCTCATTAAAGTTACTTCAGATTTTCTTGAGGATTTCCCACTGTGACGAATATTTCCTTCCCGTGGAGGAAGAGAATTTTTGCACTGATTGAATTTTCATTACTCATGAAGTTTAATTAGAGGCTTATCTGATGTAATGAAATTGGTTTGTTAAAGTGTCATTGGCTTACAAATATTTTCTTAGAAGCGAATTATTGCAGACTCTCTCTCTCCTCTCTCTCTCTCTCTCCTCTCGTCTCTTCTCTCATCTCTCATCTCTCTCTCTCTCTCTCTCTCTCTCTCTCTCTCTCTACTAAATTAGGAGACATCCTTAGAATCTGATTCTTATGGAAAGAAGATTCCACAAATTTGAAGGTTTTGACCTGAAGCAAATAACAGGCAGATGTCGATAACCTAACTGAGGTGACAACAGATGTAAATAAAATACATGCATAGAACAAAGTAAAAAAAACCGCGATATTACAGGGAAAATATCTTGTTGAGATACAGTATATTTTTTCACCTTGGCTACAGGAATATCAACTATTATTAATAATCAAAAGGACTTTGAAATCACCGAATTTCAGCTGAATCCTCTGCCTTATTTTCTATCTTCTCATAACATCTAATTCCTGACATCAGTTAGTGGCTGAGTTCCAGGTGTTCTATGAACTTCAGTAGTGTTATAGTTTAAGAACAAAGAAAATTCTAAAATTTATAAAGACAGCAGTGACGGCTAAGAACGGAAGTCGAGGCGTTTTGTGAAAATAAACTCTCTCCGAAGAGCCCCCTAGATGCTGACCCCTTGGCGTGGGTAGGGGGCTTAGGGACCAGCAGCTGGGCATGGAAATGGACTTGGCAATGGATAATTCAGGTTCGAAACATCGTTATGATGGAACCTTTTTCTTCCCCTGTTTTTGGAAAGAAAGAAAAATGCAAAATTGAACTCAAGGAACTTAAATATTCAGAGTAATAAAAAAGGAAAAATGGAGATTCTTCCTGGTATATATGAATTAGTTTCATACAATGAGTTCATAGTTCTTAGGCTCGAAAATTATGTATTGCAGAATTACAGTGTATTTAAAGGAAGCAGGGAAATTAATAATGTATGTAACTGTGTACCAAAAATTCGTCCACAAGATGATGGGACCCTATTAGTTGAAGTCTCCTCAACCTGAACAAAGTGAAAAATTGCTCAAAATGAATACCTTAGTAGGGCAAAAAGTTACGTGTTTCCCTCATCCTATTCATAACCAAAGTCGAGGAGTTATATATGCTCCCGAACTGCTCTTATTAGACACCGAACAAATTCAGCAGGAATTAGAGGAACAGAATATGAATCTCTGCAAATTTAAATCAAAGAAAACTTACCAATATGCATTGCCCTGCAAGAGACTATGCTTGGACAAAAAATCATATGTCCTAAAGAATACATTTTTTATCATTCTGATTATGCAGCTCACAAAAAATATCCACTGCAAACAGACTTACAAGTAGTTGCTGTTCAGATTTTTCTGAAAAAGAAAAATACCATATGTTCACTGTGTTTACCTCCAAATAGAAACATATAATCTGACTCGAGAATTAGAGGGATTAATAAATCAGCTTCCAAGGCCTTTTCTTATTGTTGGTGATTTTAATGGAAGACACCCTTGTGGGGTGATTTAATTTCCAATCCTAGAGGAAACAATATTTATAATTTTATTGAAGACCAAGAGCTTGCAATCTTTAATTCTGGAGAACCAACACATTTTCATATTCAAACTGGGACCATATCTGTGATAGATTTATCAGTATGCAGTCCTGATTGTTATCTTGACTTTTCTTGGAGTGCAATGAGTGAAGGATTAGGAAGTGATAATTTTCCAATCTTTATCAATATAGTAGGTGAAATTGCTACACCAAGATCACCTCGTTGGATTCTGGATAAAGCCAACTGGGCATTATTCAAAACCCTAACTTTTTTAGAAATGGATATTGAGGATTTCCAGTCCCTGGATGATGCCCTGGATTTCCTTTGTAAACTAATTATTGATGCTGCCCAGGAGACAATTCCTCGTACAACTGGAAAACTTAAAAGAAAGCCAGTTCCTTGGTGGAACCTTCAATGTCAAATAGCTCGTAAAGCAATGCGAGCAGCTTTTACGTTGCTATTTCCCAGAAATAAATGTTCCCATTATTTAATCTTATTTTTAAGAAGGCACGAGCCAGATTCCGATACCAAGTAAAACAAGCCAAACGTCATTCATGGGTAGATTTATCTCAAAAATCAATTGGAAAACCCTTTTACCCGAAGTCTGGAATAAAATAAAAATTGGTGGCAAATACGTACCAACACCTCCACCAGTGTTATTAGTAAATGGAAACATGGTTGCCAATCCAGAGGATGCTAGTGAGGTTTTTGCTGACCATTTTTGCCAATTTTTCATCTAAAAAACCAAGCTCACCTTACTATTAAGAACGTATTCAAAAGAAAATAAAATTCTCGACTTTACGTCCCTGCGAAGCGAATCATGTAACCAGCCATTTACCTTTCAGGAATTTTTATCTGCCTTGTCATCATGTAATGGATCTGGTCCTGTGCAAATGACATAACCTATTTAATGATAAAAAATTTGCCACTTGAAAAAAAAAAAAGATATGGAAAGAAAATACATTTCCAGCTTTGTGGAACATAGCTATATTACCAGCTTTTTTGGAGCCACAGAAGGATGGTACTATTCCGTCTAGTTATCGTCCTATTGCTTTAACATCATACATAATAAGTTGATGGAAAAAATGGTCAATGCGCGACTTATATGGATCTTAGAAAAGAAGAGCCTTATAACTCCAGCCCAGTGTGGCTTTCGTCAAATGCGTTCTTGTACTGACATCTTAGTGCGTCTAGAAAATTCAATATGCGAGGCTTTCATCTCCGAAAACAAAACCCATGTATCAGTTTTCTTTGACCTGGTGAAAGCTTATGATCCAGCTGCAGATATGGTATTTTGAAGACACTCCATGATTATGAATTCAGAGAATTACCATTATTCATCCAAGTTTCCTAAAAAATCGAAGGTTCGGGGTTAAAGTTGGAAACTCATTTTCATCTCTTTACAGCCAAGAAGAAGGAGCTCCACAGGGAAGTTTCCTTAGTGTGACACTGTTTGCTTTGTGCATTAACGGCACTGCCTCTGATTCCTAAAGATATAATGTTTCCTGATTTGTTGATGCCTACTGTCTATCATTTGCAGCCTCACGAATGGCAGTGGCTGAGAGAAAAATGCAGGCTGGTTATTAACAAAATTGTCGAATGGGCAGAAAAAGGGGTTTTTTAAGTTCTCTACATCGAAAACTGTTGCTGTACATTTCTGCTGCATTAAAGGTATACACCCTGATACTGACCTCTACATACATGATCAGAAGATATGATGTAAGGAAGAGACGTTTTTTGGGATTACTGTTCGACATAAGAATGACTTGGGTACCTCACCTAAAAGATCTGAAAGTTAGGTGTCTGCAAGCTCTGAATGTTTTAAGAGTGCTTTCCCATACTTCTTGGGGAGCAGATAGGAATCACCTAATGATCCTCTACAAAGCCAAAGTGGCATCAAAATTAGCATATGGTTAGTGAGGTATACTCTTCAGCCTTGAAATCAAAACTAAATATTTTAGATTCGGTACATAATGCAGGAATAAGGATTGCGAGTGGTGCCTTTAAATCGTCCCCAATTCCAAGCCTTTTTGGTAGATTCAGGGGAACTGCCTCTAGATTTATGTTGTCAGATATCACTTGTTCGATACTGTCATAGAATCCAAGGATTCCTGACTCATTAACTTTGCCAAGCAGTTTTTGAATAATCAAAGTAAAATTTTAACCTTTATGAACATAATCCGCATTATCCAAAACCTTTTAGATACAGAGTTTTAAAAATTTTAGAAGGTTATTCTATTCCAAAGGTCAAAGTCCTGGCCCATTTAAGCATTCTGTTGTGCCCCCTTAGAAGCTTCCTTGTGTGGAGCACTGCAGGTTCTTCACTGATAGCAAGGAAGAAATGAGTGCTGAGATGCTGCACATCTCTTTTTAGAACACTAGCAAACGTAGATGGGTGATAAAATACGGGTGCCGAAGTGAAAAAATTTATATGTACTATTTGTTCAGCAATATTAAAATAAGGGCGATTTTTATACATACATACTACAGAACCACAACTTAATTTCAAGTTGGCAGTCAGTTGCTCTGCTCATCGCCACATACAGTTGGCCATGCATGACATGGGTGACGGCAGAAACACACCAACACGATCCAGAGTCTGGCCCTGCGACTTGTTTGCAGTGAATGAGAAAGCCAGGTTGATGGGAAACTGCCTGCACCGTAACTAAATCGGAAACTGGTTGTCCGAAGGCATCAGAGGAATCCGGGGGATGAACAGACGTTTTGCCCGGTGTGAGGGCCCATTGCTATCACTGCTTCGATGACGTGGGAGTTTAGCTCCATAACGGTGTACCTCGTTCTGTTGCAATGTCCATTGGCAGGATCGAAATTCCGAAGCAACATAACCATGCGGGCAGTACTTCTTCAACGTTATTTTGTGCACTAGCAGTCCCAATGGATTTAAGTTATTCAAAAAATCTTGCGGATATTGATGATAATTTTCATCTTCTATTGTGTCCGAGCTGAAATATTCGTGACTTTCTCTGGGGAAGTTGTACAGAAATTATGTATGAAAATTCGTAAAGAATTAACTAAGTCTACAGGAATAACCAGCCTCGTTTCACGGCCAGAAACAGCTCCGTTTCAGGGAATCCCTTCTCACCCCCACCCCCTACAAAGGAGGGGTGTAGAAACTCCATTACAAACCATCTTAGGGGTCACCACCATAACCCTGCCAAGTTTCATGCCCATCTGACCAGCCGTTTGGCCATGATTGAATGACAGACAGACAGACATTACGCCCATTGTAGTATGATTTGGCGGACCATGATGGTTCAGTCGTAGTTTTTACAGATGGATTCCAAGTCTGGACGCAGGCGTTAGCTATGGAGTTGTATTTCCCAATTTTAATAAGAGTGTTACAGCAGAGTGTTATGCAATCCTAACTGCCCTTAAAGAGATTGCTTGTCAATCTGGAGAACACTTTGTTATATGTTGCGATCACTGAGTGTCTTGCAAGCTATTGGTCATTTTTTTAATTCACTCCATCCCATCGT
>NC_087214.1:49670774-49683274 GCF_015104395.2 Macrobrachium nipponense
GCTGTTTAATAAACAAGGATTCCAGAATTGTCAGTAGTTTGCCATTCGGTGCCCGTCCCAATATTTCAAAATCTTTGTATTGTATATTCAGCTTGCATTTATTAGCGTGTTGTCTGATATTAGAAAATTCTGGATTAGCAAGTTTGTTACCAGTTCTATAGCTAACGCCCTTCTGGCAAAATTACAGGTTCTAGCACAAAATACCTTTAACAAACGTACAACCTATTGGACTCCTTTTTTCTCCAGAAAAGACTTGTACATACTTCAGAAACTAGCCAAGAATGACACCATAGTTATCACTCGCCCAGATAAAGGCAAGGGTGTTGTGTTAATGAATAAATCTGATTATATTAATAAGGTTGAAAGCATTCTAAATGACAACACGAAATTCAAACTCCTAGGTAAGCCAGATTTTGCAACCATTTTTAGAATAGAAGATCGGATCAATAGATTTTTAAAGTGTCTTAAAGATAAAAATATTATATCTGAAGAAAAGTACCATTCTCTCTATAGTACCGGTTCTACCTATGGCATTATGTATGGACTTCCTAAAACACACAAAGAAGGCCTTCCCATCAGACCTATACTAGCGTCATATGATACCCCGAATTACAGGTTAGCTAAGTTCCTTGTTCCCTTGCTTTCCCCATTGACAGACAAGAATACAACATCAAAAATTCCTTCAACTTCAAAGAAGCCATACTTAGCCAGGAATCAGACCTCTTTATGGTCAGTTATGACGTTGAGTCTCTGTTTACCAATGTACCTGTGAATGAGACTATTGAAATTATTATTGATAAACTCTTTCCTGAAACTGTCTCCCTTTTTATAATTTTAATAAATCTGATTTTAAGAAACTATTGCAACTGGCAGTGCAGGACACTGCCTTCATTTTTAATAATAATTGTTACACTCAAATCGATGGTATGGCTATGGGTTCTCCATTAGGGCCCATATTTGCAGGCATTTTTATGTGCTCCCTGGAGGAGCATTTTTTAGACACCTGTCCTTTGAGTTACCATCCGCTATTCTACAAAAGGTACGTTGACGATACCTTCGCGCTTTTTAAATCCAAGTACGACGCTGAAAGGTTTCTTCATTTCATTAATACAGCACACCCAAATATAAAATTTACTACTTAGATGTTTTAATCTTACGACAATATGATCATTTTAATACTCAGTTTACAGGAAGGGAACTTTTACAGGATTAGGTTCAAACTTTTATAGTCACTGTTTTATGGTTTTAAATTAAATTCTTTATCCACATTACTTTCATCGTGCCTTCTCATTGACATTCTAGTTTTGGGAATTTTTTCACGAAGAATCAACTTTTTACGTCAATATTTTTACCAACAATTATTTTCCCACTACACTTTTTCACAGGTATGTTCGTAAAACTTCTTAATAACGTTTTTATCCCAAAAGTCTCCTTACCTACTGTGCCTAAGCTTCCATTTTTATGCAAATGTACCTTTATTTAATCCATGACAAAAATTTTCTGCTGATGCACCTCCATGACAAAAATTTCTGCGATGCACTAAGAAAAAAAAACTCATATTTGATTATATACCAGCTATTAGATTTAATATCATCCCAACAAACCCACTCAGTTTAGTAGATTGTTTAAATTCAAGGATAAACTTGGGACGGGCACCGAATGGCAAACTACTGACAATTCTGGAATCCTTGTTTATTAAACAGCTTGTTCCTCAATTGAATACTGAGCAGTCTTCCTCGACAACTCTTTACCCTAACGTGAGCTGTTGCCGGTCATTTCTGGTTTGTTCCTTCTGACTCCTGTCCTCCATTTCTCTCTTGATGGTTGGTTCTGCTAACTAGTTTTTATTTTTTTTTTTTCATCTTGTCTTTTATAATGTATTATGTCTTTTATTTGTAATTTAGCGCTTTTAATATTAATTTATTGTTTTATGTCTTTACAAGCTTGAAATGAAACCTTTGTGTTTTGAAACGTTGTAATAAAATGTAATTTTAAGGACCACCTGAGATGTACTTCCTCCTACAAAGGCTTCTAGATAGATTAATATATGATATCATAATAGATTATATAATAGATATATATATATAATATCTAAGGGTATATATTATACACCTAGATGTATATATATACTATAATATATATTATATATATATTGTATAATATTATACTATATATTATAGATATATATTAATATAATATATATATAATATGTTATATTATTCTATATTATATATAATATATATAATATATATATATATATTATATGTTTATATTATTAATATATATATATATTATATATATATAATAGAATTAATAATATATATATAATATAAATATATATTATATAATAATATTAGATTAGATAATATATATGGTATATATATAATATATAATATATAATATATATTATATAGAATTAATATATATTATATATATATTATTATTATATAATATTGTACCTATTCATACTTCTATATATAATATAATATAATATATATATATATATATATATATTTTATATATATCATATATATATATATATTATATATATATATTATATATATATATATATATTATATATTATATAATATATACTGTATATAGTGTCATCTATATTATTATATAATATAATTATAACATATAGATATATATAATATTACTATATATATAATAGATATATATATATGTATATATATATAATTATATATATATATTAATGATATATATATAGATATATTTTAATATCTTTATATATATATATATATATTATATATATAGATATATAATATATATATCTATATATAGATATAATATATATATATAGATATTATATAATATTATTATTAATAGATATATATATGTGTATATATATGGATATATATATATATATATATTAGATAGATATATATATGTAATATATATTATGATTATGTATATATAGATATATATATATATATATATATATATATATTTGGTATATATATAACTATATGTCTATATATATATATATTGAATATATATTATATTATATATATATAATATAAAGATATCATCTACATATTATATATCTTATATATATAATATATATATTTATATATTTAGATATATATATATTTATTTATATATAACGTCGATATCACAAATTACCGTGATTCATATACATACATCGAGCTACAAAATGTCCTTTAATATCTAAGTCACTATACCTCGGAATTAATAATATATTTTCATATATGCTTAACCGAAGGGGAATTTTATTAGGCGATAATAGAATTGTTGGCGCCCAGGCGTGAACCCAGGACACCATACAAATCCAGGAACATCAGTGAAGCTTTTTAACCCACCCTACTCACCACCGCAAGAGGCTATAAGGTAATGCCGTCTCTCACCCTCAAATACCTTCCACGCTCAGGTATTCGCTGATTTGGAGCCAGCATTAACCCCACCTCGAATAAAGACAGCATATTCCTGGAAAACAAAAAATTTTGAAATGTCAAAACGTAACCAAAGAGGAGGCGTGACAATTGAATCGTGTAATACACGACTTTTGAAGAGTTGCAATCTGCCGCGAATGGCGCGTCATTGCGCGTAATAGTTGGGTCATCTCTGGCACTTCCGTGACCGTGGAATCCATACAAAGGTTTCTCTATGGATTTCTCATCTTTGAGGGTTACGTTGAAAAATTATCGTGGGTGACCCTCGCAAAAGTGTGGGCTAACTTCGCAAGGGGCCGAAATCCAAAATGGCCACCGAGGGCCATCTTAAAAATGACTTTTCCTATGGTTTGGGCTACAGCGTTGATCAACATATGCTTTCTCGGATCTTTGGGGTCAAGGAATTCATATTTGACATCAGTTTTATGATCAGACCTTGTCATGACTAAGTTAACCAATATGGCTGCCATCCGCCAGTGCTCGGTTACCTAATTACTAAACGTGTTTTTTTTTTTAGGTGTACTGTTTTGCAAGCCATTGTTTCCACTGCACTTCATCTGATTCATTATAAAATAACCTCTGCAACGTGGTAGCCTGCCTATCTTTGTTTCTGATTGCACTTAGGTTTTACTTTTAGGTCTGCCTGTACCTTGTGACATTATGTACCTCTGTTGCACCTCACAAGAGATCTGATGTGATGATGCAGATGAGTACCACTTAGAAGCTGTTCTTCCTGCAGTTAGCAGTAAACATGAATGACTAAAGATGTGTCCTGAAATGTGGGAAACCTTGCAATGACACTGAAACTACCTCTCCTGTTAGATGGGAACGTTTAAAGGAAGGAGAAAGGCAAAAATTGGATGGTCTTGATAAATTTGGCAATGGTACAATGAAAACTGACTGGAAAAATGGGCCAACCGTTTATTATATGCATGATTCGTGTTATGTATGAGTATCATCAACATCAAATCTGCAGAAAGTCATTAAACGCAACGAAATGCGCTGCTCCAGTCAGAATCTCGCGACGGAGCAAAGTAATGATGATGATAATCCAGGCGCCCTTCCCTCACCAAAGCGTCTGCGTTCCTCAGTGGGTGGGCCTCTTCATGATAAAACAAAGTGTGTTTGGTGTACGAAAGGTGAAGATCTAAAACATAATTATTCACAATGATTATGTGACAATATAACTGCCACAACATGGGCATAAAACTTGGTGAAATATTAGGAGGTTAATTTTATATACTTTAATATTTGTTTAATACTTACGCTTTTTAGTATCTGCAACATGCAATAAAAACTTAGTCAAAAATATCAGAGGAAATTGTTATATCATATAATATTTGTTTAATACTTATGCATTTTAGTGTGTGCAGGTGTTTTGAAAATTAAATCTGACTTGGGGACACATTTGCTTTAAACTCCATAAATGTTAAATCAACTAAGCCTTGACCTCGTAAAAGGAATACGTTTATTCCAAGCCTCAATGGCGACGGAGAGTGAATGAATAATTTCTTTGATCTATTGTAAATGAACTTCACAAAGAGAACGCTCTTTTGTCACTGCATTCGAAAGAGGCTTAAAATTCTATACGAAAAATACACTTTCATTTTCTCTCATCAGTCCTAAAGTAATCCTCTAGGCAATGCCCATCATTTTTTCAAAGATGCTTACTGATAAAATGCCATGATTCCGGACATCAAAGTTGGCAGCGAGGAACCTCCCTCACTCGGGAAAGGACAAAAGTCGTGAAAGCTGCTTTGTTCGACGTTCTGTTGGATCTCGCTACGAGGTTATTGTATCCGCAGGAATCCATTGTGAGAACTTTGGATCTGCTTTGGAGAGGATCATGCAGCATAATGGAAGAACAGTGTTTCTGCAAAGATGGTCAGAATGGAACACATCCAGAAGAGACCCAACAAAGCAGAACAAGAACAGTGTCATCTTTTTCTCCATATTTCTTTTCTTCGAGTATCAGCAACACCCAAATACCTTCGGGCGTCTTTTCGATCTTTTGGATACAAGGGCGTATTTGGGGTCTTCCATTATTGCTTTGTTAAGGCTCTGGGGAGATTTGGCGGATGTATGAGGTGAAATGTACAGAAAGGTAAGAGCAAGAAAATGACTGGTTCTCTCTCTAAGTTATTAAATGCTAATGATTTGAAGTCTGTTTGCCGATCGGTTTTGACATCATCTAACAATGATACAAAAGTAACTGGATATCAATTACACTTTTACACATCACGCTATACGACCGTACCTTATTAACCAATGTTAATTAGCGAGATAAAAGTTGTATTTTTTTTCGGGAAGCTTCAATATGTCACAATTTCGATATTATTCTCAGAGCAATTGTAAAATTTCACTACAGAAGGAGTTTTGATCAAGATAATTTAATGCAGTTGACTACTTAAATGTATAGTTTACGTTCAACTTCATGGAAACAATAAATTTTGAAATATTCCTAGAATCTGTCATAATTTTCAGGTTTGTATGTCTGATACTTTTTCTATTACAATTTTCACAGATATTGAGAAACTAAAAGGACATCTAATTGATTTTATGGTTCAGCGTATAGTGCATAATTCCCGTCTGACAACAGCACTTGATTAAAGTGTCGCTAAAATCACACTTTCAGCTGAAGGAGAATTTCAGAGCCAGGTACCTGATATATATAGTTGGCTGATAAAGTTGTTTGCCTTTCCCTTGGTAAAATAATACGGTTTCTTGAATCAGATCAATTCTATTCACTGAAAGACCACTGGTAAATGTCCAATGACCTAATGCTGTACTGTCGCAAAAAACAGTAAGTTCTGTTGAGGGATACTCATATCGAATTTTATTGAAAGTTGTAACATTATTCTTACAGTCTGTTTCACCATAATAAAATGAAATATACAGACTTCATTTATAAGAAGAAAACAAGAGATTCTCTCTCTCTCTCTCTCTCTCTCAAATAAATTAGAATCATCATAAAAGATTCATTATTATCAAGACCGAAGATTCCACTAAACGGAAGGTTTTGTCCTTGAGTTAATGTACAAATAAAAGAAAGAAGCTGGTAAACTAAATAGGTGATGAAACACATGAAGAAACAGATGAGCAGAGTCCAGTCCAAAACTGCAATATTAACGAGATACTAACTTGGTGAGTCAGTGCATTTTTCTCCTTGGCTATCGTAATGTTAATAATTAATACATTAAATCAAATTGTGGTTATATTCGTCATTTCTCGAAACCACAGTTTATCTGTATCTTTTATTGTACTTATTATTTTTATTCTTTATTCGATCTTCTGTTACATATACTATTTTCTATCACCTCACAAAAAGTTAACTCCCAACTTCACTTTCTGGCCGAGTGCTCAATGAACAACTGAAGGTCAGCAGTATTATAATACATCTGCAATGAAAATTCTGGCATTTAAAAAGACGGCATATCTGGACAGGAAACGGAAATCGATGCGTTTATGTGATAAAAAGAACAACTCTCTTTCTTTCCTGGAACAAAATATTTTGAAATGTCAGAGCGAAACCAGAGAGGAAATGTGACAATTGAATCTGTACAACAAAACTTTTGAAGAGCTGCAATCTGCCGTGAATGGCGTGCCATTGCGCGGAAGTGAACAGCTGCTGGCTGTGGCTGCAACATTCTTCTTTTGCAAAAGAGTAACAGGAATTCAAAACGTCCACCCTATGTTCCTCTCTAGGGTCGCTCTCTATAGGAAGTCTTTTATGGTTCAAGATAACTGAACATGTTAACTTTATATCGCATCTGTATTACTGTATTGATCGAAAAAGAAACCCACAAGATTACAGAGTATGACTTGTTTACTTGTAAGTATTTACACAGTATTTTACTTAAAACTATAAGAAAAATACTATGTAAATACTTACAAGTAAACAAGTTATGCTCAGTAATTTTGTGGGTTTCTTTTTCCATCTGTAGAAGGAAATTGAAAGAAATTTTTTGTTTGATTCACTATACTGATCATGAATCGTGGTATGACCTTGAACCTATACGTAAATGATTTTGTCAATTTGAGGAGAGAGAGAGAGAGAGAGAGAGAGAGAGAGAGAGAGAGAGAGAGAGAGAGAGAGAGAGAGAGAGAGAGAGAATTTAAACGTTAAGAGAAATGACGGAAGATCCATATGTAGATGTGGTAATAATGAAAAGAGGGAGAGATGTCTTGAAACTGTCCTTCGTACAAACCCTGAGAAAGTAGTATGTGGACACCAGAGGAGGAAATGGAGGACCTTGTCCTGCTTAATTAAGAAATATGAGAAGGGAGGCCGGAGTCTAATGGAAGTTTGTGGTTCATAAAACATGAAATTCATGAGTGGCGGCTATTCACGGAGGCACTGAGGGCAAAGGGAAAAAGCAGAACATTCTGCTGTTTGATGCTGACAATTCTCATGAGAATGGAATTCGAAAATAATGAATGATATTATTTGTATTTTGATGTCCAGGTAATGCGTTATAATTTCTGTGGGGATTTGTTGAATAATCCAGCCGTGTTCAAAAGCATTTTTGATTATAACAGTAAAAAAACAATAAAACTTTTCAGGTAAAAGTCCATTACATTTAATATACTAATTCAATAGCTGACCCTCCAAGAACATGTAGTTTTACATGCTTTTATCTAACCCGACTTCTGCGTCTGTCTGTCCTCAAATCTTGCAACTCAATTTTCGACCGTTTCCCTTCGAACGACGGACCTGAAATTTCGCCTGGTTACTCACTCCCAACCTCACATGATCAGTAGGTCAGCAGTGACCTATAGTGACCCTACTGCAGTGACCTTTCCCAGTATCTCAGGATTTGTATGAAACTCTTCGGATTTGTCACAACTTCTTTGAATCGGTAGAATCTCTCTTCTGTAAAACCCCTTTCCATATTCCCTCCCTCCCCTCCCACCCCTCCCTCCTTCCCGTAAACGGATATCAGTCACGTTAATCTACAATTATAAATCAGTTACAATTTCTGTCAAAACCAAAAAAAAGTATAGAATAAATAATATAAAAGATTTCTAAATATGTCTTTATTAAAATTCACTAAAAATAAAAAATAAGGTTTTGAGATACACCAGGATTTTCTTACAATTAATCATGTCTACAAAAATAAAAGCGTGGGAGCCAAACATTGAAGGAAATGCTACAAGAAAATATATTTTTTTCATATCTTGCAGCAATTCCTTCCATTTTTGGGGCCCACGCTTTTATTTTTGTAGACATGTTAATCGTAAGAAAATCGTTGAGTCTCAAAATGTTATTTTTTACTTTTAGGTGCATTCAATAAAAAAAAAAAAAACGTTTAGCAGATGTTTTCTTCTATAATTTGTTATTTAAAAAATTATAATCTTTTGGTATGGGTGCACCTTTCACGTGTCTCTACGAATGCTTGTCGCCTCGGCCTTCACTTCTAGAAAGGAATAAGTCCACCCCAGGCCTCAATGGCGACGGAGAATAGACCATTTCTTTGATATATTGCAAGTAAACTTCATAAGGATGATCTTTTGTCATCGCATTTGAAAGAGGCTTACAAATCTCTACAGGAAAATATGCACTTTTTCCTTTACTCTCATCAATCCTTAAGTAATCCTCTAGGCAATATCCATAATTCTTCAGAAATACTTATTGATAAAATTCCTGACATCGAAGTGGGCATCGAAGAACCTCACTCAGGAAAGGACAATAGTCGTGAAAGCTGCTTTGTTCGACGTTATGTAGGTCTCGTTGACGTGGTCATTGCGTCTGCAGGAATCCATTGCAAGGGATTGACCTGCTTTGTGGAGGATCATCCTGCATACTGGAAGAACAAAATCTGGATAAAACCTGGAATGGAAGACGTCGTCTGGAAAAGACCCAACAAAGCAGAAAAGGACCAGTTTCTACTTCCTCTGTCACGTTTTAGTTTTCTGTCAAGAGAGATATCGAGATGGCTATTTGTCTGTCCTTCCGCATTTTATGTCCGCCCTCAGATTTTAAAAACTGCTGAGAATAGAGGGCTGCAAGTTGGTAGTTATCATCCACCCTCCAATCATCAAAAACATAGCAAATTACAGCCCTCTAGCCTTAGTAGGTTATATTTTTCTATATGGTTAAAGCTATCCATGATCGTACGTCTGGCACCGCTATAGATATCAATAACATAGTCCACCACCAAGCATGAATTTCATGCACCGTGGCTGGACAGCTACATTCAGCATTATACGCTGTACAAAAAACTCGGTTTGCGTCGAAGAAACTTCAGCGCTTTGCTACTTGTTTTTTCGTGAATTGGCAACAACCAAACAACTTGGGCGTCCATCCGGTCATTTCGAAGCAGATATGAGATAAGGGAAATATACATGAAAGAAAAAAGTAAGACAACAAATGGTGGTCTCTCTCTCTTTGTGATAATGTCCCTTTTATACATTTATTTAAAGCTCCTCGCTGAAAGAGTGGCTTACATACTCGCCTACAATTCACTAGTCCCGAGTTCGATTCCCCGCTGTGCCACCGTGGAATCAGAATAATTTGTTTCTGGTGATTAGAAATGCATTTCTCGATAAAATGTGGTTCGGATCACACTATAAACTGTAGGTCCCGTTGTGAGGTATCCAATTGGTTCCTAGCCACGTAAAAATACCTAATCCTTCCAGGGTAGCCCTAGGAGAGCTGTTAATCAGCTCAGTGGTCCTGGCTAAACTAAGATATACTTAACTTTTTATACATTCATTTCCATCTCATATCTTATCCAATGGGAAAGAAAGAATAAATAAATTAAATGCTCTACCAATCCATAAGCTTAACTGCATACCCTATACATATATACTCTCACCTACCTACAGATATGCAATATATATATATATATATATATATATATATATATATAGATATATATATATATATATATATATATATATATATAACCTCTTACACCCTAGTGGTTAGCGACCTTGAAGCATCACCTAGAGCAATCTCCCTGGGAGGAAAGCGTTTGGACTGGGAAGATAATAATGT
This sequence comes from Macrobrachium nipponense, assembly GCF_015104395.2. Taxonomy (NCBI): domain Eukaryota; kingdom Metazoa; phylum Arthropoda; class Malacostraca; order Decapoda; family Palaemonidae; genus Macrobrachium; species Macrobrachium nipponense. The sequence goes on from NC_087214.1 coordinate 49,681,209, forward strand.
TATAGTGAGCACCTGCGATGTTCTCGCTAGACGCCACACATATTTACTTCACGTTTTCAAACTCTAGTCTGTGTCCCATGCAATCAAAACAAGACATTTTTTTTTTTTTTTTATGGCAGGTTCCATTTTTTTTCCCTAGGTGGGTTCGGATATGCTTATTACAGAGAAAAAATGTTAGACTAAGTATCGCTTTAGTAACTCCTTATTCATCAATTATTTTGTATTATCATAATTTGTCTAGTAATTCTTTACGTTTACTATTACTGTCGTCACCTTGGCTTGTTTACTTGTGGAACTTTAGTTTCGTTGTATATAATGCATGCTCGTAATTGATCAAATTATTGTTATAATTTTTAGGACTTTTGGTTTTCACATGCTTCATAATATCGTTCTCTAAAGCAATATTCAATGAAACCTTGACCTGAATCGTATCAAATAAAGAAAAGTAAAATGTGCTCTCATCATGTAACTACCAAGATTAATGATCCTATCATTCTGATTATAAGAACTTTACTGTACGTTAATTATTTATCGTTCGTTCGTTCTCAGCTTTTAATTTTTTTGTTATCTTATTGGATACGTAATTTTTATGAATATGTTTTCATAAGATTATCATTAATATAATCATTCTATGTACTTTTGTTATTTAATTTGATACCCTTACATATTCCAACATATAGTTGAATATCTGGTTTTAAAATGAAGTCCAATGGAGGGTAACTACAAAAATGATAGAAAACCAACCGGAGATTACACCTCCAGCTGCACGACTATAGCTTAATAAACAACGATAATCAATAAGATAAACTATAAATAATTTTTTTTGTCATACACTAAGTTGCAATTTCAAAATAATTTCTTACAAGTTCTTAAAATTTCAGTTATTAATGACTTACTGCAGACGATTAAATAGGAATAATACGCATTAGTGTACGTAAATTTTCTTTGGAAAATTATACATTTGAAATAATTTCTGCAATTTTTCACAACTTATATTTATTTGTTAATGTCTGTTTTATCACCGATCTTGTGGTAAGGGCGTAAGAATACCATCACTGTAGGTCCTGAGTGTCGTAAAAGGGTGGCGCGTCAAAAAACCCCACACGAAAAAAAAAAAAAAAAAAAAACCCACACGACAAAACCCCCACTGACAAAAGAAAAGCAAGTCCGTCAATCATACCACAAAAGTGCCTTGTAGATTCATTTTCCTTGTAGGTATTGTTTAGTCCTAAGCTTTGTAGTTTCCGCCATGTATTTTGTTAAATGATAAAAAAAGCAGCACCTTTTTGTATGGATCTGAGGTCCCAGTACATTTTCAATAGCACTCAAAAGTGATTTTTCAAAATCTGTCATCGTAGTATCTGGATTCATATATAATCCAAGTTCCTTTCCTTTATCTAAAACTGTTGTAAGAAATTCTTCATAGATTTGCTGTGATTTGCCGGAAAGAAAATTTCAAGTCCCTCAAAGATTTTTCATTCTTAGGGCGTCCTTCTTGGCCGTTTTCTTTGAATATATCTTTTAACTGCATGTATATTTCCCAAGGCAATTAAGTCTTCCTTCTAGAGACATACTCTCCAACGAATCCGCTACAATGAGACCAGTATGTCCTCTAGTTGATTTGGCCTGTTGATAGAGTTGCTACTTCCACTGATCCTTCATCATGCTCATGATTATGTTCTATACTTGAAATGACGTCCGATATTTCTAAATTTATTGTTATTTTTCCGTTACATTCAACGCTGATCTTCTAGAACATTCCCATCTCTTCGTAGTACCACTGGTGGTGGTTTTTATGGTATACATATACCTTTATAGCACAGTTTCTCACCAAACTTTATTATTACGGATGACTTCCTTGATTGTGGGCAAACAAATAAAGAAAAGTTTATTTACTCGCAACCTAAAGCCACCTTTTAAGAGAAAGATCTTCTTATCATCATTGTAAATAATTACCAAAAGAGAATTATCAATACAAATATTCGTAGATCATTTGCTAGTTTAGCAGTTACTAATAAAACAACATGGTTTCCTTGTAACCACTGTAAATAACTATCGAATTACGA
>NC_087214.1:49688274-49695026 GCF_015104395.2 Macrobrachium nipponense
GCGAACTCTTCACTCTTTTAAATCATTAAAGACGACTGATGATGATGAAGTTGTACAAGAGAGGTTATAAATTTAGTAATTAGCAGGTATGGGGAATTACAGATTTAAGAGTTTCTTTTGGTAACATAATGCAACCACTTAAAATTCTCGATATTCAAGTAATGTTCTCATTCGCCCTCTACCATAAGGTAAAGTTTTGATTGAAAACAAACCAAAGCATGACGAAGGGGTTGTTTACCAAATTCTGTGTTCATGCGGAAAATTTTATATAGGACAAACTGGGAAAACTCTTGCTACCCTAAATCAAACAGCATCAGTATTATATATGTACAAACAACAAAGGCATTGGAATAAATGTGACCCTTATGGTGAATGTAGTGGTGTGATAGACTGGAATAACAAAAGCAGGGTATTATTCACAAATGCAATTATGCAGGAAGGTGCTTACTGGAGTGTTTATATTAAAACTAGCAATAATGAGCATTTCAGTGGTGATAAAGGACTTTATAAAACAGTTTCCTCTATTTGCACATATTACCCAACAACAATATAATATTAACAAGGACTTGTTTACTCCTTGACGATCATTACGTAGTGTGAAGAATAGTGTTTCTTTTGTTTATTTTCTACTTTTTTCTCTATTTGTAATATACGATGTATGATTTGACTTCTGTGTACTTTAGTCTATAAAAGCACTTGAAAAGGGCCGGTGGAGGCCGAAACGGTAGAGCAACTTGAACAACTTTCTTCAATTTCCCTGTGGAGCAAATCGCATATATGTATATATATATATATATATATATATATATATATATATACATATACATATAATGTATGTATATATATATATATATATATATATATATATATATATATGCGATTTGCTCCACAGGGAAATTGAAGAAAGTTGTTCAAGTTGCTCTACCGTTTCGGCCTCGCCGCCGGCCTTTTCAAGTGCTTTTATAGACTAAAGTACACAGAAGTCCACAATCATACATCGTAATATTTACAAATAGAGAAAAAAGTAGAAAAAAACAAAAGAAACACTATTCTTCACACTACGTAATGATCGTCAAGGAGTAAACAAGTCCTTGTTAATATTATATTGTTGTTGGGTAATATGTGCAAATAGAGGAACTGTTTTATAAAGTCCTTTATCACCACTGAAATGCTCCTATTATTGCTAGTTTTAATATAAACACTCCAGTAAGCACCTTCCTGCATAATTGCATTTGTGAATAATACCCTGCTTTTATTCCAGTCTATCACACAACATTCACCATAAGTTCACATTTATTCCAATGCCTTTGTTGTTTGTACATATATAATACTGATGCTGTTTGATTTGGGTAGCAAGAGTTTTCCCAGTTTGTCCTATATAAAATTTTCCACATGAACACAGAATTTGGTAAAACAAACCCCTTCGTCATGCTTTGGTTTGTTTTTCAATCACAAAACTTTACCTATGGTAGAGGCGAATGAGAACATTACTTGAATATCGAGAATTTTAAGTGGTTGCATTATGTTACCAAAAATGGGGTGATGTGGAAGGGTCAAGTTTAACCTTTGTGATTGCAACTGTTCTATTCCTAAAAAAAAAGGTTTTTTTCGGGCCAATCTAAAACATTCGTCAATTTGTACTTTATCAAAACCATTATCTCTACCTACAAAACATCCTGGGCTAACGATCTTACGTGCACGTAGGAACATATATAGTTCTAAGAGCCGACTGCTTGAGAGTATCGGGAAAATGTTATTCGTACATTTCTTATTTGGTTTAGAAAATTAATACAACCATTGTTTTAGATTATTCAACTTGTCTAGAGTTTTCTTTCATCAATTTATTACTTGTACATCAGGTACCAAAAGGATCATCGACATATCTGAACCAATAACAATCACCAGGAAGAACTGAATTGACAATCAGGGTCTCATAAAATTCCATATATATAAATAATACTTAAAACTAAAAACTGACAGACAGTTGCATTCCGAATTTTTGTTTGTAAACATACCTTCAAAAGTGAAGCAGGTGAACAACAAAACTTGTAACATCAAAACTAACTATTATTTTTCTTAAATTTCAGTGTCCACGGAATCCCTAATATGGGGCTTCGATAGAGACCCAACAGTTGGTTTCAAAAGTTTAGCCAGGAATAGTGCTAATTATGGGTCTAACTGGGTAACTAGTTTTATGGGTCTCCTCAACCATGAAGATAAGGGAGTGTAGTGAAGCTCCTCCTGTCACTGTGTTTTATAATCTTACGTATGTATGCCTCTGAGTGTTTCCAATTTCAATTTAGCCATGGGGACCGCGCGTCCTTGGCACCGGGTTCGTGGCTTTAAGTTTCAGTGGGGTGCGGCTAAGAAGGTTTCGAATGCGCCGAAGATACTTCGACGTATTTCTTACTTGTTTTGATTTTATTGGCCTGTGGTGTTTATTTATGAGGTCATTCTCTGTCGGGGAAATGACTTAATGTTGATACACACACACACACACACACACACACACACACACACACACATATATATATATATATATATATATATATATATATACTATATATAATATATATATATATACATATATATATATGGACCTCATGGAACGTTTTTCGAAATCCACAACAACAAATCTGTCCTCATAAACACCGTTTCAGTTTTCCCTTCAAGTCGTTTGAGAAGCGATAAAATGAGACAAACTGGGCGATCGGAAGAGAAAAGTTGATCGGGAGAGAGGGAAGCTCTCATCGTAAAATGACGACAATAGGTTTAAACAGTTTCGTGGATGAATAACCTGATGCTACGAGATTTGTCAAGGTTCTCTGATTGGATGATCTTATGGGAGAAAGATCTGTTTGATAACATTTACATAAGCGATTTAATCTAATTTTGTGATTTTATTATCTTAAATGCTAGCTGGCCTAAGTCCCAGCATTTCCAAATAAGATATTTATTATCACATAACACTTTGACGGAAGTTTTAGTCTGAATAAAACAACTGAGGATTAGGATTGAGTTATAGTTGGTGGTGATGGCATTTTAAAATTAACAGAAAATCAACGTCCCGGATTTTTTCTGTCCGTCCGCCCTCAGACCTTAAAAACTACTGAGGTTAGAGATCTGCAAATTGGTATGTTTGATCATCCACAATCCAATCATCAATCATACCAAATTGGAGCCCTCGTGTCTATGTAGTTTTGATTTTATTAAGGTTGAAGTTAGCCATAATCGTACTTCCGGCAACGCTATATAAACGTATCCCGAACAACATAGGTCCAACCCCGGACCGACCGTGGCTGATAAACTTTCGGCGGTGGGCGATTTGTTTACCCGATTTAAAGCTGTCTATATACTATAGTTTTAAACGGGAAAACGAAATCCAAGTAAAATGGGTGAGACAGAGAAACAAGTTATTCTTATCATTCATGAATGTTTGTTTGTAATTGGTGTTTTTACGTTTATTGCATGGAACCAGTGGTTATTCAGCAACGGGATAATTACATAATGGATTTGAGTACAGAGGTGCGGCAGGGAAACTAGTTTCATATAATTCATAATGGATTCGAGTACATAAACAGAAAATAACCGATTCAAGATAATACCATGATCTTGAATGTAGACTATAATCACTGTTCATTCTTCTGAAGTCAGATTTGTTTATTTATAAAAGATGATTTCCATTCATGCACTTTTCCTTTTTTATTCATCGTATGCAATACGGGATGTCTAACAACTTTAAGTGGTTAACTATTTTATTTAAATGTATCAATAAACTTCAAAACGTGTCAAGGACGTCTTCGTAAGAAGTGGAGAAAATGTGAACGTATGAAAAATTTCAATTGTTATACGGTTGTTTATTTCTTTATAAAAATTAATGATGATTATCATTAGGAAATATTGATATTAAGAAATACTGAAAAATCTTCTATACGCAAGAGAGAATACTGTTTAAGAAGTAAATTTTCTAGGGAAAACGTTTCCAGTATTGAATATAAAAAAGGATACCAATTAAAATTATCCATAATGAATGTGAACAAATTCCATTGATAAGTTAACATGGAAATTATGGAACTTTTGATTTTGCAAGAGAAATATCAATAGTTAAACAATATACTATGGTAAGGTTTGGCACATAATGTAGCGAATGAAAGTTTGAAATGCTGCATTTTATACAAGGGTTGTCCGTAAAATAAGGTTCTGAAGGAGCTGCAGTCGCAAGGAATGGTGTTGGGCAGGATCCAGCAACACTGGCGTGTAACTTGGTTCCCCCTCTCCCAGTCCCCCGCCCCCAGTGAGCAGTCTGGTACAGTAGTAACAGTACTCAGTCTTGGCTTGGCAGCCGTTAGAGATAGAGCTCCCATCGCTTCTCCCATCGGGTGTGAATTACACTCTATGATTGGTATTTTCTGTGCAAAGAACACTGCGCCAGTGGACATTCATTTCCAATTGTGTGAAGTCTACGGAGAAAAGTGTATGAGCGTACAACATGTGCTGCGCAAATGGTGCTGAGAATTCTAAGACGGAGGTACAGATGTCCCATAATAAGCATTTCAGAACTGGAGAGGAGCTGAAAGAAGACGTTTTAAGCTACCTTCGTGGAGTGGCGGGAGAGGTTCTACGATTCAGGCATAAAGAAGATGGTACACCACATGCAAAAAATGCATTGATCTCAACGGCGTAATTCGCCCACCCGGGCGGGAGAAGCGAGTGGGAGGTGGCCATTCTATCGGCTGCGAGCCAAGGCTGTACGTCGCAGACAGCTCGACCGTTGGGGGGGGGACTGGGAGAGGGGAAGGAAGGGAACCAAGCTACAGGCTGTGTCACAGGATCCCACGTAACAGCGTTCCTTGCGACTGTAGCTCCTTGAGAACCTTGTTATATGGACAACCCATGTACTTTTTACGTGTGAACGCTCATCCGCCGAACGGTCGTGGGTGGACTGACAGGTAAACCTGAGCGTGAATACCCCGGCCTTAAGAGGGCACTAAAACAAAATCTTCACATTATCTTATGTCGAAAATCGAAACTTTCCCTTAGAAAGTTTAAAGACTTAGTGTAATAATATGCAGGAGGATGTATTCTAATATTAGATTTGCACATTTTCTTTATTAAGGGCATTTGCGTAAATGCTAAATTGTCTAAATTTGTTGAAACTTCTGTGTTAATTTTCCACGTATTTGTAATTCCAGATAAACATAAATCTACAGTCACATATAGGAACAAACTATTCTTTACAGAAACGAAGAAACCCCAACCCAATGTATCGGGAAACGAAAGCAGAGCGAGAGAGACGTCAAAGTTCCCAGAAACCTCTTCCTCTGCACCTCCAGATGAATGTCCGAAGAAAAAACTCTCTCATCCTACACGAAGTCTCTCCATCTCATTCTTTCCCGAGATTTCTCAAGACTGTCCACAGAGGGAATGACACCTGGAGGAGAAAGAGGAGGAGGAGGAGGAGGAGGAGAAGGAGGTTGTCCTTTAGAGTGTAGAAAAATGTCAAAGGGCTATTTTTGGTCATAAGAGGAGAATATCTAAGAACTAGTGGCTTTGTAGGTAGGATCAGAAATATCTCTGGTTCGGAGCCTTCATTCATCTCTCTCTCTCATCTCCTGCATCTCTCTCTCTCTTATCCTTGTAAATTATTGTAATCAAATAATCTTATTTAAATCAAGATGAACACTGAATTGTTTCCGAGTATTCAATATGCCATAATACATATTTTCCATTTGCTTATTTATGGATAGATCATTTACATTAGTTTAGAAACGTTATAAAAGACCCAAACCAATTCTCACAGAAAATGTTTGTCCCTCTTTTTGACAGTTTGTCAAAAATCATTTCAAAATTCGCATAATAATAGGACAATGAATGCATCATAAAAAGTTAAACAAAAAACATTCCCAGTTTTTCTGATTTAATCAAAAGACACAATCACTTCAACCTACATTACAAAACCGAATAATCACCTGTCGTCTTCAAGAGGAACAACAACAGAAAATGAAAACCATACTTTTATGTTTTTTTTGAACCTTCAGTAATATATATGATTATTTTCCTCGCTGATCTGTTTATAAATTTGTTGTCATATTTATTTTTTGATCCTCTTATTTTAAACGACTCAGATTATGAGACTTTGGAAAGGTTACGCGAATATACGATATTCATTCAGGGAACGTGAAGTGGGATCATCATAATTTTAACAATGGAGTTATTATTTGGCCCAGACAGATTGAATATCCGACCCGCAGGCGTTAAGATAATTCCAGCCAAGCACGGCAGAGCTACAATCATCAAATGGATGGTTATCTTTTAATGCGACTAAGCACGATTCAATTGAATACAACGGTCGGACTAAAAAAACCAGGGGGCTCTGATACAAAAGAAAAGAGAAAAGAAAGAGAACGATTGCAGCTATTGTTGGGCAAACATGACCAATCATTAGTGTGGTGGGGGCGGGGGAAGGATGGGATCCATTACGCATTGTTGTTCGTCCTTTGTTTAACAAGTTTTCTTTCAGCGTATTAATCAAGGTACATGTCTCTGACCGTTCTGTTAGTCACACACGCAATGTGATATTCTACTGTCAGTGTTGGTCTAAAACTTGCATTTAATCTTTCGATTTTTTCATTATTTTATTTCCTTATACATTTAATCGCAATATTCTTATATTCGAGACCAGAGACTTACTGTCTGTCCTTAGTTTAGCGGTTGGTTACATTTCTACGCCTATGCGGATACTTTCAGAGATT